>NC_066553.1:2815993-2843493 GCF_024679095.1 Eriocheir sinensis
AAGCCTTAGCATATGTGGGCGTGTTAGCCTTGAAGTATATGAGAAAATGGCCCCAAGAGTCACCACCATTCAGCATCACTAAAATAATTACATAATCCGACCGTCGTTAGTCATAATTGGTCCACTGCAAGGCAACGATTAACTTCACTCAGTATTTTTCACTCCTTTCTCTCTGATGTCTATATGTTTCGTCCTGCTTCGGCAAGGATTCTAATGTTTACTTTTCACTTGTATAGCGATGGGTTTAATAGTTGGGGGATATTTTCTGCTTAATGTTGATGATTACAGCTGGGAGAACCGGAAGACTGAGAAAAAAGCGTATATAGAAAGAAATATGTTTTAGATGGAGACAACTTAGCTATGAAGACAAATAGTAAAGTTGGAAGGGGGAAAAGACTGAAGATGAAGTGTATATATAAAAAGAAGTACATTGAAGATAGAGACAGTAATTAGCTATCAAGGCAAATATTACAGTTGGGAGACGAGGAGACTGAGGACGAAATGAATATAGAAAGAAGACAATTTATCTGTCAAGACAAATATCAAAGTTGGGAGAGCGAGAAGATTGAGAGTGAACTGTATATATAAAAAGAAGTACATTAAAGTTTCGCTATCAAGGCAAATATTACAGATAGACGAGGAGGCTGAGGACGAAATGAATATAAAAAGAAGACAATTTAGCTGTCAAGACAAATATCAAAATTGGGAGAGCGAGAGAACAGAGAACGAAGTGTATATTGAAAGAAATACATTATAAGTGGAGAACACTCACTTATCACACTTATATATCACACTTAAGGGGCTATTACACTGGGCAAATTTTCCGTGGATCTTCAGTCAAACCACGATTTCCGCTAGTGTGGCTCTCATTTGTTTCTTGTTATTGATGATGATGATGATGGTTAGTAATACCGTCTTCCTTTGGTGAAATCTACTGTAGCTTTGGAAGATCGTGGACACGTCAGAAAACCACGGAAATATGAGAACCACGCCAGCGAAAATCGTGGTTTGACCGAAGATCCACGGAAAATAGCCCAGTGTAATAGTCCCTTAATCTAGCTATTGGGGTTGTCACAAAGCCTCGCCTCCCACCTGTGATCCCAAACGCGTGTCCCCCGGTGGAAGAGGACTGGCCTGCCCTGAGGGTCCACGGACACGCCCGATACCTGCCCCAGCTGCAGCTCAGGACCCCAGCCCTCCACGGCGCGAGGGTGGCCGCCCCCAGACACTCCCTGGAACAAAAGGATAGTAGTGATTCACCAAGTGGGGATACGATGAGAGAGAGAGAGAGAGAGAGAGAGAGAACTTGCACATCTGCGTTCTTTCCGCGGATGGATTACGCAGTGAAAAAACAACACAAGCGATTTTCTGAACATATTTTAAACATATGAACGTAAATATGACCACAGTGAGGTTACTTTTTATTATGGTATATTTTTCAGCTCACCCCTAGAAATACGTTACCAGGAGATTTGGGAATAATGGGGTCAAGAGGTCATCGTTTCCAAATACGATAATCCCAACACCTTTACGTCAATCTCTCTCTCTCTCTCTCTCTCTCTCTCTCTCTCTCTCTCTCTCTCTCTCTCTCTTGCTATAGCCTACTTCTTTTTCTTTCTCCTTTTCTTTTTCTTGTTTTGCTTTCTTCTTTTTGTTCTTCTTGTTCTTGTTCTTCTTGTTCTAGTTCTTCTTCTTCTTCTTCTTCTTTCGTATTAGCCTACTACTTCTTTCATCTCGCTACCATAACACTAACGACCAACAATATTAACAGTAAATCCTACGCTTGGATATCCTTATTAGTGTGGTTACGATGGTTTTAAGTCAGCAATCAGCGAACACAACTTGCTGAGGTCATGCGAAGTTCGACAATATGGCAGCGCTGCGTCAGACAGGAAACATATGGACGCAAATATCAGCCAGCACGACGCAAATTACCTCTGTCATGTTCTATGCTAATTAATGTCAATGAATTACATCACTGAGAACTTTGCTTAAAAAAACTATATGGGCATCCGGTCACGCAAATTAGGCTACTTTAAGACATGCCGGCAATAAGTTATTTTGCTTCAATGAAAAAACAATGAAACTGCTTCGGAGCGGTCGTGTCTACAGCTTTCTTATTCACATTTCCCAACAGACTGATAATATTCCACAGTATCAACAGGATCAGGGCCAACATATGTTTCTGAAGCGTCAAGTGTTTTGTAGTTTTGAGTTTTGCCATCCGGGAAGTGACATTTATGCATTTTCCATACACCATTCGTCATTCACCCGCTGCCTCGTTCAGTCATCCATGCCCGGCCCGCTCACCCGTCATGCCTCAGAGGTGTCCAAAAGGCTCATCGTCACGTATAGGAAGTTGTCATCGAAATACAGGTCAATTATGCACTTAAGTTCCCTTCCCCATACACTACACGCCTTCCATAAACTCTCTGATATAGTTCATCCATCCCTGCCCGACCCGCTCACCCGCCATGCCTCAGAGGTGTCCAGAAGGCTCCTCATCTCGTATAGGAAGTTGTCATCGAAATACAGGTCAATTATGCACTATGTTCCCTTCCCCATACATACAACTCGTCTTCCATATCAGTCATCCCTGCCCGGCCCGCTCACCCGCCATGCCTCGGGGGTGTCCAAAAGGCTCATCATCTCGTATAGGAAGTCGTCATCGAAGTACAGGTCAATTATGCACTTATGTTCCCTTCCCCATTCACACAACTCGTCTTCCATATCATCCATCCCTGCCCGACCCGCTCACCCGCCATGCCTCAGAGGTGTCCAAAAGGCTCATCGCCTCGTATAGGAAGTTGTCATCGAAATACAGGTCAATTATGCACTTATGTTCCCTTCCCCATACATACAACTCGTCTTCCATATCAGTCATCCCTGCCCGGCCCGCTCACCCGCCATGCCTCAGAGGTGTCCAGAAGGCTCATCGTGTCGTATAGGAAGTCGTCATCGAAGTACAGGTCAATTATACACTTATGTTCCCTTCCCCATACACACAACTCGTCTTCCATATCAGTCATCCCTGCCCGGCCCGCTCACCCGCCATGCCTCGGGGGTGTCCAGAAGGCTCCTCATCTCGTATAGGAAGTTGTCATCGAAATACAGGTCAATTATGCACTTATGTTCCCTTCCCCATACATACAACTCGTCTTCCATATCAGTCATCCCTGCCCGGCCCGCTCACCCGCCATGCCTCGGGGGTGTCCAGAAGGCTCATCGTCTAGTATAGGAAGTCGTCATCGAAGTACAGGTCAATTATGCACTTATGTTCCCTTCCCCATACATACAACTCGTCTTCCATATCAGTCATCCCTGCCCGGCCCGCTCACCCGCCATGCCTCGGGGGTGTCCAGAAGGCTCCTCATCTCGTATAGGAAGTTGTCATCGAAATACAGGTCAATTATGCACTTAAGTTCCCTTCCCCATACACACAACTCGTCTTCCATATCAGTCATCCCTGCCCGGCCCGCTCACCCGCCATGCCTCGGGGGTGTCCAGAAGGCTCCTCATCTCGTATAGGAAGTTGTCATCGAAATACAGGTCAATTATGCACTTATGTTCCCTTCCCCATACACACAACTCGTCTTCCATATCAGTCATCCCTGCCCGGCCCGCTCACCCGCCATGCCTCGGGGGTGTCCAGAAGGCTCATCGTGTCGTATAGGAAGTCGTCATCGAAGTACAGGTCAATTATGCACTCAAGTTCCCTTCCCCATACATACAACTCATCTTCCATATCAGTCATCCATGCCCGGCCCGCTCACCCGCCATGCCTCGGGGGTGTCCAGAAGGCTCCTCATCTCGTATAGGAAGTTGTCATCAAGATAGTCAGGTGCGGGGGCGCCCTGGGAGGACACACACGCCAGAAGCCCGCCGCCCACTGCCACCACCGCCCGCAGCCAGGGGTTCATGGCGAAGAACAGCATCCCCCGACCAAGATGTTCCCCTCTGGCGTCCTTCCTCGTCACTGCCGGTGTATCCCTGTCCTGTCCAGGTGCCCGCGGGTGTGTGGTGTCAGCGGGTGTGCAGGTGAATGGGCGGATGAGAGGAGCATCGATTCGTTACCATGGAGACCGCCCACACATCACCAGATCAATGGAACGCATGCGCCAGACTTGTTTTGTTGAGCTATCTCTCTCTCTCTCTCTCTCTCTCTCTCTCTCTGTACTTCTTTTTCTTTCTCTTTCTTTTCTTTTTCTTGTCTTTTGTTGTCTTCTTTTCTTTCATCATCATCATCTTCTTCTTCTTTTTCTTCTTCTTCTTCTTCTTCTTCAGCCAACATATGCTATTATAGGAAACATGTAGAGAATAATATATATACCACTATGTAATAAAAAAAAGTGTTCTGATTATGATTATCGAAAAAGGGTATCAAGTTCAGAGGGCCAATATAGCTAACGAAGAATAGCCTAATAACGGGATGGCATGACTAGAGAAGAAGAAGAAGAAGTAGAAGAAGAAGAAAAAGAAAAAGAAAAAGTTGATAATCTAATGAATAACGCAACAATAGGCTATACAGAAAGACCTAACCAAGCGGAACTATAACTCGAAATTGATTTAAACTCTTATATTTGATAGATTATAAGGAGCAAGCAGAAATCTAACGTGAAGGAAGCTTTCTATATATCAAAATTTTATTACCTACGATCGTGTGTTAAATGGGAAAACGAAAAGAACGTTAAAATTAAAATGTGAAGGAGTCGTTTTAGATTTCAAAATGTCCTTGCTTTTATATTTTCTTATTAGCTACAGCAATTAAAGGAAGTATCTCCAGGGCAAAACATAAAAAAAAGAGCCCGTTATGCACTGGTCCTATAAATAAAATAAGGATGAAGAGACAAGTCGTAGTAACAATAAGAGATATAAAAATATTAAAAGTCTTCCTGTATGTATATCCGCTGGTTCTCCCGCATACAAAAAGTCAGAATAGCGGAAAATACTGACATGCGAAGGTAGTTACGTAATGGAGAGATCTCTGGCGGCAGATAGTGACCGAAATCTAAAGTCTGAAAACATCGCATTTACATCAGATCGATAAGGAAGGAGATAAGGGAAGGCGAGAGGCGGGGCTGAACGGGGGTATAGGGGACGGCGTCTGTCACCCCCGTATTATATTCTCAGAAGCTTTTAACTCTCATAACAAACATTTTCAAAAGCCACAAAGGAGATTAATTGAGTTCTGATAAGTGTTTTTATGTTCACGTTTCAGAGGACTTGTCAGCATGTTTTCTCAGAAGCTTTTAACTCTCACAACAATCATTTTCAAAAGCTACAAATGAGATTAATCGGGCTCTCATGATAAGGTCGGCATCATAAGACACTTTCTCTTCTCATATCAGTTACTTCTAAAGGTCAAAGAGGTGGGTCAGTCGGGTTCTAATGAGTGTTTCTTTAGCTTCACGGTACGGAGGAAGGGTCAAACTACCACCAGGGTCATAAAACTACCCCTGGAAATTACCACAACTCCTACGAAAGCCTAGTTAAATATGTGTTCTTGGGCGGAGAAATGTCTTGTAAAACGATCCTAAGTGTTTTCATGTCCACATTGCAGAAGACTTGTCAAACTACCACCAGGGCAAAAGTGAAGTTTGAAAAGCATATATTATTCCGAGTCTGATTATGATAGAGGTACAGAAAGAAGGAAAGAATGGTACTAATTTCTTATGGGTGAACATGTGTTTTGATAGCGAGAATGTAGAAGCTCTGAAAGGAATTTAATGGAGAATGTGTGACGGATGATGGGAAAAACTACCCATGGAAAGGCTCGATCATAACCCCACCGAAAGCCTAATAACAATATGTAGGCCTAGGTGTGTTATAAGCCCCGAAGTGTTTGAGAATACAGGTTAAAATGGATATTAAAAAGAAACAATCCATTTATTTTTCCTCTCTTATTTAACACGTTTTCTTTTTATCGACAAAACTCTACGGGAATAGCTAGTTAGTTTTCATTTACTTATAAGCTTCTCGTTTAACGCGTGTCTCTCGTTTTACTGTTGTGTTTTCATTCACTAAGCTATTTGTTTTATTTACTGTAGAACATAGTCATTTCAGCAGTGTTTTGAGGGGTTGAAGAACATAGAGAGGAAGCAACAAGGAACACAAGTAGACTACACAGAAAGTAAATAAACCTTGTGAATGAAGATATTAGTGATGTAAGAAAAGAAACACAAGAAACACACGTACACAAAAAGTAAGTAAATAAACCTTGTGAATGAAGATATTAGTGATGCAAGAAAAGAAACACAAGAAACACACGTACACAAAAAGTAAATAAACGAACCTTGTGAATGAAGATATTAGTGATGCAAGAAAAGAAACACAAGAAACACACGTACACAAAAAGTAAATAAACGAACCTTGTGAATGATGATATTAGTGATGTAAGAAAAGAAACACAAGAAACACACGTACACAAAAAGTAAGTAAATAAACGAACCTTGTGAATGATGATATAAAGGGTGCGAGAAAAGAAACACAAGTAACTCAAGTAGTACACAATCCATAAACCTTGTGAATGAAGATGATTATTAGAGATTTTGCGTGTCACCCGATAGCGCCGTCTGGATGGTAGTCGGCTCCAGCCCGTCATGGCGCAGGGAAGTGTTTTATAGTGGTGCCATATTTTCTTGGCGTCTCCTGAAGGCGACACGGAACCCAAGCAACACGTCCGGCATAACAATACTCTTTTATAGGCACATCAGTGTTCCATAGGCCATTTTAATCAGCTCAGAGACGTGTGTCTAACAACATATGTTTAGAGGGCAAAGTTCTGCTTCCAATAAACATGCACTTTTGTTTTATTCATTTCTAGTAGTAAAACATTCTTATTAAAATAGCCTTTTTATTTTATTTAGAGTCTCTCCCTATAAGTTCAGCCAAGTTTTCAATAGTCTGAAAGTATGAATTAACTGAGTATCATCAGTATATTGCATTAGTAAGCAGTCATTTACATGTGTTGTGAGGTCATTGGCGTGTATGCCCAACAAAATGGGGCCCATGTACGGTGTATTTGATTGAGTGATTGATAAATTTATTGTTACAAACACAACAAAGGAGAAGTTTTTTTTTCTTTTGTCCCATGTACCGTACAAAGGATGGCTGGGGAGAAATCTTCATTCACCTGTGACATCAAGATCAAGACTAAGGTCGCACGTGGGGAATTGTCAACACGATGGTGAGGAGTCTTGCTGTTCCATTCTTCGGCTGTGTTATGAGGTGTTTAGGTGCCAGTATCATGGTTTAGATGCATATTAGCTTCTTCCCGCTCCCAGACAGAGGTGTAGAGAGCGAGTGTTTGAATCCCTCCCTCCCACGAGCTTTGGGAATACATGAATTGTGTACGTTTTGAGAATATCTTTCAGCAAATTTCCCTAAGGTGTGATTATGGGCACATCATTCAGTAAATATAGACAATTTACAGTTTCACCCAACCAACGAGTTTCTTAGATGGTTCATGTTTTCTTGTGATAAATGTAGTGAAATGCATCTCAGAAGGGTGAACAAAACTTTCTGATACTTATATAGTTTCACACCTATTGCAGTTTGACGCTTTATCTGACATCTTGGTGTAGGTATATTTCTTTAACCATTTTCTGTGGCAATGGCTAAATGGTGGGATCAGGGGGCAAAATCCCCTATTAAGAGGTGGTTAGGTCTGGTTAGAGTGAAATAAGGGGGTTTGAAGAGGGCAAAGTCCCTTCCCTCCATTAGGAGTTGATGATGGTTTTGATTAGATATGTTAAGTAGTTTTTTGTGTGGTACGCTCTGCACTGTGCCGTCGTCAGTGGCTTAACTCCAGTGGTGGCGGCAGAGTCCTCCGTCCTCATGGTCTTGTGAGAGCTGAGGTTTTATTTATTTATATATTTATTTTTTCATTGTGAGGACAAAACTATTTCTGAAGGGTTTTGATGTCTGCTATTAATTTGCATTATTTTTTGCAGAAATCTCATGTTTCGGGAAGAGGGGAGCAGGAAGTTAAATTAAAAAAAACTAGTGATTTCTGCAGTGTAGTTACGAGATTAATTAAAAGCACATCAAAATTTACCAAATAAACATTGTTGTTCACCATAAACACACTTGAGAACACTCTACTGGCCTTTTCTCTTGATAACATTATTTTGATCTATCCTTCATCCTTCTCTTTGAATGATTTAAAAATTCTATGTCATAACTTGTGTTTGAAACTGAGCATTTTTTTTTAAGTGAAATGCATGCTAGGGTCTTATCTATTCCTATTTGAAGTCTACTTTTCATATTAGGCTTCTCACTCAACACAAACGGTATAGTCACCCACTCCCTTCCTTTGGTTTCCTTTACAATTTACTTATTTTGCAGTTTAAATTCTCACTGTTGCTCCTATAGCTTTCTAACAATCCTTCTCCTCCTCCATCCCTATGTGTTGTTCATCATATCAATGGATAAATTTAACATCTTTATTTCTTACCTTCTTTGTCTTAGAGTGAGTTCAGTCTGCGGCGTCAGGCCAGGCTGCGTCGTGAGTACCTATATCGCAAGAGTATCCAGGACCGCCATGCCGCCGCCCAGCAGAGGAAGGACAAGGTCAAGGCTGCCCTGCAAGGTGTGTATTTACCTAGTTGTGAAATACAGGAAAAGAGTAGTACTAGGCTCGTGCTGTCCCGTCTCCATGACGCTTATTATCCAGTTTGGCTTTAAATTCATGAATCGTTTTTGCACACACAGGCCAGAGCTGAAAATATACATCAGTGGAAGTTATGAAAATGGAAGTAAATGAATGAAACAAATGGACAAAATAATAATGTGGTAGATAATAAAAATGAAAATGGAAATAGTAATAATAGCAATAATAATAATAATAAGTGCTAATGAATATATAATTGCTGTGTGTCTCCAGAGGGCAAGGAGATCCCCACGTCCCTGCAGGGTAAGGCGCTGAGCCTGATGGCAGCAGGGGACTGGGATGACCCCGGACCCCAGCTGGCTGTGGAGCTTGGCGGGGAGGCTGCCGGAGGACCCACCAACATTGATGACGAGTACCGCTGGGCCGGTGTTGAGGACCCCAAGGTTGTCATCACCACCTCCAGGGACCCTTCATCAAAGCTCAAGCAGTTTGCCAAGGTGAGGTGGAGCATTGTTACCACCACCAAGTCAGTAGTATTTTATTATTGTCTTCTGCATTCTCTCTTTCTCCTTCCCTCACTTTCTTAATTTTCTCCCTTTTGCTCCTTCCCCTTCCTGCTCCTCCCTGTTGGTGGTGATGTTCCTGTTAAACTGAAAAATCTTCTATCTTGTGATTTGAGTACACTGACTTTGAATGATGACCTAACAGTTTGTATAAGTCAAACATCACTGCAAACCTGATTTACCTCACTTCTGCCTTAGCTTGATAGGACAATGAAAAGACAGAGTAATTTCCAGTGTTAGAGGAGATGGAGCTTGTGTTGTTTTGCATTATGTTGGGAGAAACGAAACTTCTATTTTGTTGTTCTTGTGTTGTTTTGTGTGGTGCTGTAGATGGGTTCTTGCTGTGTTGTGTTCCAGTGAGGTGAATCTCATATAAGTTTGTGGTGAAGTTAATCCTTCTTTGTATTGTGTTTCAGGAGATGAAGTTGCTGTTCCCCAACTCACAGCGCATCAACCGCGGCAACTATGACAGCAAGCAGCTGATGCAGGCGTGTCGCTCCAACGAGGTGACGGACTTCATCGTGGTGCATGAGACGAGGTGTGTGTTTGGTCATGAGTGTGGAAAGTTTGGTTGGATTTGAATCTGTTAAGCACTAGAAGAGTCATCCCTCTGCACTCTTGGGTTCAATCATTTTCAGGAATGTTATGAATACTGTTACTGGTTTGAAATTGAGCATTTGTTGGGTACCAAGTGATTCTGATCTTGTGAGTGCCACTCTATATACTATTTGTGTTCTTTTTATCTGGCCCTTACGATGCGCAGTTGCTGTGAATAATAAAAAAAAATGTATTCTTTATCTTTATGTTTTTGAGGCCATCTCCAGTACATGGTTGGAAAAGACCCCAATATATCTGCAGTCATACACACACACACACACACACAGTCACACACACACACACACACACAAAAATTAAAATAAAACCCATCACTTTCTCCACCCCAGAGGTAACCCAGACGCCCTGGTCATCAGTCACCTGCCCAACGGCCCCACGGCTTTCTTCACGCTGGCTGATGTTGTGATGCGCCATGACATCCCCGGCCTGGGCACCATGTCAGAGCAGTTTCCGCACCTCGTCTTCCACAACTTCAAGACGCCTCTCGGGGAACGGGTGAGACACTTGGGGTCGTATCATAAGACATTCCGTCACCCAAGAACACCTATTTCACAAGGCTTTCGCAGGAGTTGTGGGCATTACCAGTAGTAGTTTTATGACCCTGGTGGTAGTTTGACATTTCCTCTGTACCTTGAACCTGAAGAAACGCACATTAGAACCCGACTGACCCCTTCTTTGACCGTTAGAAAGAGATGATGTGAGAAGCGAAAGTCTTGTAATACCGATCTTGAAGTTGCGTTTACTCTTGACATTTAGAAAAAGAGAATGAATGAGTATGCAAGCAGTAGGTTGGGGAAACAAACAGACACTTAAATCTATCCATTGAATTATGAAAGTTGAGTGACATACCACATAGATTGATGATTCCGTGACATCCTTTTTTCATTTTCCCCAGACCCGAAACATCCTGAAGTACCTGTTCCCGGTGCCCAAGGATACCAGCCAGCGCGTGGTGTCCTTCATCAACTGGGACGACTGGGTGCTCTTCCGCCAACACACCTACAAGAAGGTCAACGAGGGGAAGGACAACGAGCTTCAGGAGATTGGCCCGCGCTTCAGCATGAAATGTAAGTATTGGGGAGCATCAAAACATGAGTGTGACTGCTGGATTAATTGATCGAATAATGCCGTCACTTCAGTATGAGATCAACCCGTCCGCTGCGATTGTCAGGGATTTGGCTTTCACTGGTAGCCTGGTAACATATACTCCCAGGTCTTTCTCTGCCTCCGTGGTGGATAGTGGAGTGTTTCCCATGTGGTAGTGGTATGCTGGATATCCCCTCCCAAGGTGCATGACTTTACATTTTTCTTCATCGAATTGTAGCAGCCACTTTTTGTTCCATTTCCATAGCTTGGTGATGTCTTCTTTTAGGAAATCCGCAGTCAAGGGGTTAAAGCGTTCAAGCCATAGGCAGGAGGAAATACAGATGAAGGTAACAAATTAAAGACAGGATATCAAAATCCCTCTAAAACATACCACTCCACTACAGGCGTACACGTAAAAAATAAAAAATAAAAAAAAAGTTTGCAAATTAACACCTTATACCCACGATGTTCAATATATTTCTTCCACCCTCTCCACAGTGTACCGCATCATCATGGGCACCCTGGACCAGGACGGCGCGGCGGATGTGGAGTTTGTGCTGCGGCCGTACATGAACACTGCAAGGAAGCGAAGGTACCTGTCGGAGGAGGACCCCTGGTGATGCCCGGATAGCTGGCTGGCTGGACCTCAGGCTGTGGCAGTTCAGGGCAGCACAGAGATGAGTGGAAGAGGATACATGGTGAATGGAGATGGATGGATAACTAGCTGACCTAGTAACTGGTTGAGTGACTGATTGAGTGAATTGTTGGTTGACCGACTGACTTGTTGACTGGGTGATTGGCTAGCTGACTGGGTTATCTGGCAGGCTGTTTGATTGACTAACTGACTGGCATATGATCTGACTGTGGTGATGAAATGTGGTCCATGATAATTCTATGAGAAACCTAGTCATTCTTTAGAGGCCCTACAGATCTACACACTGCTGATACTCTCAATGTTACAACAGATAATATGGTCAGCCAATGTCTTCTGAACTATAGTAATGTTATTGGGCCATGGTATCTGTTGGTTTCATGGGACACAGCACATAACACAGTGTTGTATGGGCCATGGGAGTGTTTCGTGGCATAGCATTGGGTGGACATGTAATCTATGGTCCATGTTAATGTTCTCCGGGCCATGGAAGTGTTTTGTGACATAGCATTAGGTGGACTTTTGTAATCTGTGGTCCATGTTAATATTTCCTGGGCCATGGAAGTGTTTCTGGGTAGACTATTATGATCTGTGGTCCATGTTAATGTTTCCAGAGTATTTTAATAAGACCCACAATGACGCACACACCATAGCAGTATTGAGTGGTCCAGGTCTGTCTGTGTTGCATGCTCCATAGTAATGTGTGGGCCGGGTGGAATGCCAGAGCCAGGGGGAGTGGATGATAATAGTTGCTAAGTGCCAGTTATGGGAGGGAGGGTTGAGGAGGGGAGAATGAGTCAGGCAAGGGAAGAGGAACCATGTTTTTTATATATCTGTTTATAAGTTTACCTCAGTTATTTGTTATGTATTTTTTTTAACTGGGTGATATCAAGACTTTTCAGGATTAGTCGTACCAGAAAATTTATGAGAAAGCATGTCTTGTATATGTGAATTTAAATGTCTATATACCGCTGTTGTTGGTTATATATTTTTTGGAACTTTGGAACTTTGGGACTTTCCAGGATTAGTCGCACCAGAAATGAGAAAGTATGTCTTGTATGTCTATGGATTTAAACATTTACAGCAGTTGTTGGTAATATATTTTTTTGAACTGGGTGATATCAAGACTTCCAGGATTAGTCGCACCAGAAATGAAGAACCATGTCTTGTATATCTATGGATTTAAACGTTTACTGATGTTGTTGGTAATATATTTTTTTGAACTGGGTGATATCAAGACTTCCAGGATTAGTCGCACCAGAAATGAGAAAGTATGTCTTGTATGTCTATGGATTTAAACGTTTACAGCAGTTGTTGGTTATATATTTTTTGGAACAGGGTAATATGAGGACTTTATACAGATGTTGATGGCATGATTATACTTGTAATACTACAGCTGGTACAAAATTAGGAGCCATGGAAGCTACAGTGAAAGAGAATAAAGAAGTTTGTGAATGTATGTGCTGTATTTCAAAACCTGGTGGATATTTATTTGTGAGAAAAAGAGAAATATGTGAGATAATTTGGATACAGATGAGAATGATTTTGGGGTTAGCTGGCTAGACTTAAAATATTCTGTGCATTATTTAAAAGATGTATATGAAGAGAAAGGGATGAATAAGCTCTGTAGTGGTGAAACTATTATAGAAAAGAGAGTTGAGATAATTTGGATTGATACAGACAAGAATGATTTAGTTGATTGGCTAGACCTAAGATATTCTGTGCATTATTTAAAAGATGTATATTAAAAGAAAGGGATGAATAAGCTCTGTAGTGGTGAAACTATTATAGAAAAGAGAGTTGAGATAATTTGGATTGATACAGACAAGAATGATTTAGTTGATTGGTTAGACTTGAGATATTCCGTGCACTATTTAAAAGATGTATATGAAGAGAAAGAGATGAATGTAAGTCCTATGGTGAAGTAGCTGTTATAGAAGAAAGAGACATGAGATAATTTGGATTGATACAGACAAGAATGATTTAGTTGATTGACTAGACCTAAGATATCCTGTGCACTATTTAAAAGATGTATATGAAGAGAAAGAGATGAATGTAAGTCCTATGGTGATGTAGCTGTTATAGAAGAAAGAGAAGATAATTATACAGATAAGAATGATTTTGTAGATGGCTGGTTAGACTTAAGATATTGCTTCTCCGCACTATTTAAAAGATGTAGGCCTATAAGAAGAGAAAGTGATGAATGAATGTAAGTCCTGTGATAATATAATGTCCATAGAGAGTAATAAACATGACCTTAGAGAGAGAGAGAGATTTACATAGATTTACATAGCTATTCAGACTACACAGACCAGAGAGAAAGATATTTACATAGATTTACATAGCTATTCAGACCAGACAGAGAGATTTACATAGATTTACATAGCTATTCAGACTACACAGACCAGACACAGAGATAGATTTACATAGATTCACATAGCTATTCAGACTACACAGACCAGACACAGAGAGAGATTTACATAGATTCACATAGCTATTCAGACTACACAGACCAGACACAGAGAGAGATTTACATAGATTCACATAGCTATTCAGACCACAGACCAGACACAGAGAGAAATTTACATAGATTTACATAGCTATTCAGACCACAGACCCGAGAGAGAGAGAGGAACCTGGTGTAAGAAGAACTATATATAAGTGGAGAAAAAATAAAAAGAAATGGAGAAAGGAAATGAGGAAAGACAAAGACAGTAATAAAAGGGTAAAGGCAGAATGGAAAGGAGAAGGAAGAAGAGAGAGAGAGAGGGAGCATATTGATTGCTTTCCACGTGAGAGGCAGACGGGGCCATGGCATCCTTTCTCTATAAATGACTATCGCAATATCCCGCCCATGATTGCTGGAAAATATGCTTACGACACTTAACATTATCGAATATTAGTGCAGGAGACCATTGATTATACAGATATATTATACGGTTTTGGCTTAATAGGAGTATGATCTTTGTTAATTATTAAGTGTTTTGAGGCTTGAGAAGGATATTAAGTCTATGGGTCTATGCATAATGGCGTGAAGGTGGGTATAGTAGTTAATAATAATATGGAAAAATATCGAAATGTTGAATATATAGTTAAGGGAATGATGAGAAAATGTCGAAAAATGTTAAAATGTTAAGGAAATCATAGGAAAGTTAATAAGAGTTGATGGAAATGTTTAAAAAATCATGGAAATTAATGAAAAATATTGAAATCTAAAAAAATAAATTATAAGAACGTTGCCCAAACACTGAAAACGTGAAAATAACTTTACCATTTATTTAAAAGGATGTATAATCTTGCAAATTAATAGCACTAAACAGTTAATAAAGTGATATATGGGAGGTAAAACAATGAGTTACTGGAGAGAGACAAATAATGTTTAAGAAAATCATAGAAAAGCTGAGAAAATGATGTATAGGCCTACCTAAAAGAAAATCACAGAAATTAAGGAAAAATATGGAAATCTACGTAAAAAGAAGTAAAAAAAATGTAAAATAAATGTGAATACAGTGAAGGAAATGTTGTGAATGTTGCGAAAAATGGAGAATATGTTAATTATTGCTTAAAAGGGACTATAATCTTGCAAATGAGTAGTGTTTAAGGGCTGAGGAGATAATTACATATGAGTCCCTGGACCAAGACGAATATGCCAAGAAAGTCAAAGAAAAACAAACATTAAAACAACACTGATAAATGCTTACAGGAGCCTATAATCTCGCAAATTCGTAGTGTTTAATGGCTGAGAAGGAGATATATGAGAGGACAAACTATTAATCCCTGGATGAAGACGGGGCATAGTGCAGATTCCGCCATGTTGGATTGTTATTGTTATGGTGGTAGATCTTGTGAGTGACCCGCCCTCCCTCCCCGCCCCGGCCTGCCCTCGCTCTCTCTGATCATCGAAGACGGGGTGAGTGTTCTCCTAACTATACATTCACATATCCCTCCGCCTCCTCCTCGCGGGAATAAGTCCGGGAAAACACTTACACCCCACCTCCATTTTTTTCACTTTTTCCTCCCTCGGCCTGGCTCCCGGGGCCGGGCTGGGGCTCGCCGCGCGCCACCACGCCCGCGCCGCCCTGCTCGTCCGTGTGTGTGTCTGGTGCCCGGGGTGTGGCGCGGCGCCCCCCAGCCCGTGCCCCAGATCGGCCTGGCGCCCCCAACAGCTGATTGCCTGGCCCGTGTTTTATACGTATTTTTCCTCCTCTTTCTTCTCCCTCTGTGTCTTTGTTTCTCACGCCTCGCAGGAACCGTTGCAGTGGTCTCCGGAACACTGTGTTGGGATGGGTCTTGATACATTGGTGTCTGGCAGGGTTGTGGAATTATTTTATTAAAAAATATTAAAATTATATTTTTTTTACTCCAAGAGATTTTTAAAAGTTTTACTAATGAATATTAATATATGATTGCACACCTTTACATTCCATACAGTAGTATAAAATACATGTTATAGTATTTATGGCTCATACTGCACCATCCTACCTATCCTGGTGATGTGTCTGAACCTGTCCTGGGCCTGAGCTGCTGCAGCCAGTCAGCCGCTGGCTAGTGTTGTACCATAACTCTCAGTAGTCTCTAACAGTCTAACCCGATCATGTCATGTTTTGGACCTGTCCTGGCGTAGTACTGTAGTCCACAGCATCCTGCGGACAAAACCCGTGGTTCACCACAGCGAAAATCCAATAGGAGCGTTCACAGTCCTACCTGAGGGGTGCTTCACCCTGCTCAACCTCCATTATGGTTGCCAAAAGACAGGTTAATAAATATGTAACCTTCAAGTTTTGTTGTCTCTGTCAAGAGCAACATTCACTGTCATTGGAAGTGAAATCCACAGCTGAGACAAACTGTTTATTAACATTTACACATCTGAACTTGTGATTCCAATCAAAGGTTGGAAAGTATTAATTGAATATGTAATTATCTTTATACCAAAAGAAGAGTTTGTCATGATAAGCAGAAGGGTATCATCTGGAAACATTGTGTGTGAATTAAAGAATTAAAAAAATAATATTTCCAGATCTATGATTCCCATTAACTTTGCATAAAAATAAAAGAAAACATGATATAAAGAGTATCACGCATGGGAAAAAGGATATCCTCTATTTCCTAGTCACAGGCACAGAATTTAATGTGGATGAATATTATATCTTAAGGCTGCAACTTTTCAGGTGTTGATGACTGAGGACTATAAATCACTTGGTGAAACATTATGATTATTGAACATTAAAACAAAAAAATCACATATAACTTTGGCTTAATGACACTTAATTTTGCAACATCTGCCTGTCATTTTATCTCCACTTTAGACTCCTCCCAAATTCCCTTCACATTTTTTGGCCACTTGCAAAAACCTGAGACTTGGCTACCAAACTGCGCTGGTAAAACATTCATTACCGATATTCCTGATTTATTTTCCAATCTTGGTATATTATGGATGTCTGTCTTAGAATCTTTGCAATGGATCAGGCCTCTAAATGTAGCCATGGGGTCACAAAAAAGGAGTTACTCAGATAAAGAGGTTTTCTGAATCTTTACTCAATGAAAGTTACAAAGTGATAATTGGTTGTGTTAGTGCCCAACTCTGATGCCTGTTATTTTTGTTGAAGTAAGAGTTCGTACCAAAGAAAAAAAGTAATTTCTTGAGAGTCAGAGTTCAGTAATGTCTCATAGAATCATTACAGGACAGATATCAAAGTAATTGGTCGATGAGATAGTGGATCCTTTAACCCCTTGACTGCGGATTTCCTACAAGAAGACATCACCAATCTTCAGGAATGGAACAAAAAGTGGCTGCTACAATTCAGTGAAGAAAAATGTAAACTCCTGCACTTTGGGAGGGGAAATCCAGCATACCAATTCCACATGGGAAACCCTCCACTATCCACCACAGAGAAAGACCTGGGAGTATATGTTAACAGGCTACCAGTGAAGGTGAAATCCGTGCCAATCGCAGCGGACGGGTTAAGAGGTGATTTTGTTGTGACTTAGAAAACAATGAAAGGGCTGTCTCTAGTTCTTGAAGACAGCGTAGGATTTGTGTTTGTCCCTACCATGAGAGTCAGGGGATACAACCTTGAGCTGGCCCATGTCTCCTCCTCCACTAAGTTAGACGACAAATTTGGAGTTTCTTTGTAAATGTAAACAAAAATTCTTGTGACTTTACAGGAGCTTTGTCTTTATCAGTCTCTAAAAATTTCTTCACAGCATCTTGAGCTTGTAGGCCTTACCAGTATATAGTTGAGATGCATTTCTTCATTCAGGTACATTTACCTCAATTTTTTTTTAGATATCACTGTGGGATTCAACCCGGTAACAGCGACGGGCCAAATTGTGGCTTTACCGTGTACCAGCGATGGACCAAATTTTTACCATGATATAAACCCCCCAAATAGATGATGCACAAACTGATCACAAATGCATTGGTACTATATATTATGAAATGGTTTGTGTGAGTGATGTTTTTTTTCTCATTAATTCGCTTAGAGTTGTCTTTAAGATACATGTTCCCCGCAGCTACTGGGTTAAATACATGCAGTCAGTTTCATCCTACAGGTTATTAACGTTCCAATACAATAAATTTCATGGAAAGTTTTGAGATATCTGCCTGAGTAGAGAATCTATAGACTCAGAGAACACTTGTCCATCTATTCTAAGTATGTTTGTTAATCCATTAGCTGCAACTGGCACGGATTTTGCCTTCACTGGTAGCCTGGCAACATATACCTACTCCCAGGTCTTTCTCTGCCTCTGTGGTGGATAGTGAAGTGTCTCCCATGTGGTATTGGTATGCTGGATATCCCCTCCCAAGGTGCATGACTTTACATTTTTCTTCATTGACTTGTAGCAGCCACTTTTTATTCCATTCTTGTAACTTGGTGATGTCTTCTTGTAGGAAATTTGCAGTCAAGGGGTTAAGGTGTGTGAGGGAAACACGGCCACCCACAACACACAGTGGGGTGAAGCACATCAACAGGATATCATGGGGACAAAGGTGCTGGGCAGGTTGCTCCACTGAGCCTGTTTCTGGTGGGAGGGTCACATTCCATGCAGCTTTGTGGTAGTGTTATAGTTTTAAATAAGGCTGTCAGCTTATCTATTACCTAATCACTGTGCTTGGAAATTTAGCCAAAGAAAGAGCAATTAAGCTTGTGTATTTGATCTGGATTTGGATATATATTTTGCTTGTCTTTATTGATTTTTTAGTTTTTACACATGTCAGTCAGTCACGGATCACTTGTATAAACACTTGCACCCCGTCCAGACCACATGTGTGTCTTCAATAGCGGCGGCTGCATGAAATCAGCGCTGCCAGTGTTTGGTCACGTAGCAGTCATTGGCGGCCGTGTGTCTGAAAACAGTTTTGAAGGCAGCTTTTGTTGAGTGGAGAGAAGGAAGTTAGGCAAACCAGATATATATTGTAAAAAAAAAGAAAAAAAAAAAAAAGAGAGAGAGAGAGAGAGAGAGAGAGAGAGGCGATAGTACATTACAGTTAGTGACTTCAAGAGGAGTACAATGACTTCACTTCAAAGACTGTCCTGCTTCACCTGAATAGCATCACCTCTGACTGGAGTATAATTTAACATGTGATCTCAGGTAAACAACACTGCCCACTCCTAGACAAAAGTACAGTGTATGTTGTGTTGTGTTTCGGCGGCACAGTACTGTGAAATAGTTGGCATACCATCGTGTCAGCCCCAAAGAATTGTCTGTGATTGAGTTAACAAGTCTTAAATTGTAGTTCAGAGGAGCAAGCTTGTGTGTCTGCTGTGTGGGCTGCCTCGGTGCACATATACTGGGGCACGGAGGTCATGGCTGTGTGGTGGGGGAAGGTTTTATTTTATTTATTTTTTATTTTATTTATTTATTCGGCCCCAGCCCGTCATGGCGCAGGGAAGTGTTTATAGTGGCGCCATCTTCTCTTGCGTGCTCTTGTTTGTTGACACACACACTGTTCATGTTGTTTGTCGACACACAATGGCAAGTGAAGTCATCATGTGATATTAGTCTCTCACACAACAGAAGCACCATGATGAATGTTTTTACTGTGAATGAAGTTCTCTGTAAGTAAAAAAATATGAAGTTATTCTCATTATTTGTGGATGGTGGTGTGCATGAGTGACAGTTATTTAGTTAGTTAGCAAACATTATGCAGTAACAGACTGGACAGAAAGTGGAACAATTAAATATTTTGTAAGAGAGGAATTTGGTAAACCTATTAGGCAGGGCTTGTGTTGGCCACTGTTGTTGCCTGAGGTGCAGAGGGTAGAATTTATACAAGCAGGGAGTAAGAGAAGATGGCTCTACTATAAACACCTGCCTGCACCAATACGAGCTGGGGCCGACTACCATCCAGGCCCCTCAAGCAAGCCTCCCAGTGCTATAGACATAGACGTAAAAAAAAAAAAAAAAAAAAAAAAAAAAAAAAAAAAAAGTTTGCCCATTTCCCTACAGGCTTGTCTATATTTCTTCCTGTTGAAAAATCTGTACTGTAGGCCTGTTATTAAAAGGCTATATGTGTCTGGCTCTCAGTTATGAAGTGTTTTGATTGCTATACACACTCCACGGTTATGCTGGTGACCTGTAAACACTTCTTGATAATTTTTGTTTCTTGTGTTTTTTGCATTTTTTACCCATCTCCTCTGTCCCTTCATTTCCATTATCTTCTATTTTGTCTCCTTCTTCCAATTCCTTTCACTTTCATTTTGTCTTTCTCGATGTCTCAGGTGTTTGGGGGCTGTCTGCACTTCTCCCTTTCTACCTGTTTCGTCTCTTTATTTTTTTATACAGCAAAGGAGACAGCACAAGGGCACACACAAAAGGAAACAATAAAAAAAGCCCGCTACTCGCTGCTCCGGTAAAGAATCTGAAGAGGTGTCCGAAAGAGCAGTCAAATAGGTATCAATACTAGAATTACTAATACTACCAAAACAAATAATAAAAATAAGATGCTGGGAGACATTTAAAGACACTCACTGATTACCACACTCAAGCTAAGGGACATATACATTTCATTACCCAAACACACACACACACACACACACACACACACACACACACACACACACACACACACACACACACACACACACACTCACACACACACATTAATTTGACAAGGCTTTCATAGGAGCTTCCGGCATTTACAGAGGTATAGCTTAAGGACCCATCTGGTAGTTTGATCATTCCTCTGTGCCATGAAGCTACAAAAAACACTTATTAGAATGCGATTGATCTTGGTACTAGTTGATATGAGAGGCAGCTGCGTCTGAGTCTACCAACCCTAGTAGTAGTGTTTGCTTCTCTGGGTGATTTCAAATTTGCCTCCCCGTGACAGCTGACGTGAGCGCATTCAATAATAGAAACAGGAGACGTTCCCTATCGGCCCAGCATCTGCCTGCCCTTCACTTTTTTCCCCAGGGGTTATTTCTTCACTAGTCTGCCACTTCCTCCTCCTAAGCCTTTCTCTTCCTCTCTCTTCCTCTTCTTATCTTCCTCCCTCTCTCTTTTCCTCCCTCCTTCCATCTTCCTCTCTCTTCCTCTTCCTATCTTCCTCCCTCTCTCTTGCTCATACTAATCCTTCCTTCCTCATCCTCCCTCTTCCTCTTCCTCTTCCTAACCTTCCTTCCTCCCTCTCTCTCTCTCACCCCTAACCCTTTTTCTTCCTCCTCCCTTCTTCCTTTTCCTAACCCTTCCTCTCTCTTCCTTCTCGTAACCCTTCCTCTTCCTCCCTCTTCCGTCTTCCTCTCTCTCTCTCTCTCTCTCTCTCTTCCTCTTCCTCCCTTCCGTGTATGGTAATGTTATCTCTTCCTTCCTCTTCCTTTTCCCTCCCTTTTGCCTTCCATAACCTACTCACTCTGCCCTTTCTTCCCCTCCCCCTTCCCTCTCCTCTTCTCCATTCCCTCCATCTTTTTTCCTCCCTCCCTCCCTCCATTTTCTCTTCCATAATGCACATCTCTTCCTTCTTCATATTCCCCCCCCCCCTTCTGACCTTTCCCTCCCCCTCCTCCTCCCCTCTTCTCCTTTTCTCTCCTCTCCTTCCTTGCTCTTCTCTCTGTCCCTTCCTCCTTTCCCCTCTTCGTTCTTTCTCTTCCTATTCTTCCTTTCCTTCCTCTTCCTCTTCTTTTCTTCCTTTCTCATTTCCCCTTCGTTTTTCTCTCCTTTCCTTCCTTTTTCCTTTCCACTCTTCGTCTTTCCTTCTCTTCCTTTCCTTTTCTTTCTTTTTTCATTCTCCTTCCTCCCTACCTCTTCCTTTCCTCTTCCTTCTCTTCACCCTTCTACATCCATTTCCCCTTCCATAACACACCTTTCCCTTCTCATCCCATCCCATCCCTTCCCTTCCCTTCCCTTCCCTTCCCTTCCCATCCCTTCTCTTCTCTTCCCTTCTCATCCCATCCCATCCCATCCTTTCCCTTCCTTCTCTCCCTTGCCTCCTGCCCTTTCATTCTCTCCCTCCTATCCCTCTTACCCTCCCTGCTTTCCCCCTCTTCTTCTCTCCCTTTCCTCCCTCCCCCCTCCCCCTCTTCGTACTGGGAAAAAAGTACTGGTGGGCGTGGTCATGGTACTGGTTGTGTGTGTGTGTGTGTGTGTGTGTGTGTGTGTGTGTGTGTAGGGGGGGGGGGGAGTGGATTTAATAGTGGGTTGATATCGATCCTTCCTTCCCCTCTTCCTCCTCCTCTTCCTCCCCCTCTTCCTCCTCCTCTTCCTCCCCCCTTCTTCCCCTTCTTTCGCCTCCCGTTCGATATTACAACAGGGGCATTGGCCTCATGGTTGCCCCCTCCCCCCCTTGTAGTCTCTCTCTCTCTCTCTCTCTCTCTCTCTCTCTCTCTCTCTCTCTCTCTCTCTCTCTCTCTCTCTCTCTCTCTCTCTCTCTCTCTCTCTCTCTCTCTCTCTCTCTCTCTCTCTCTCTCTCTCTCTTTCTTTTCTTTCTATCTTTCTCTTCTATCTTCTCTCTCTCTCTCTCTCTCTCTCTCTCTCTCTCTCTCTCTCTCTCTCTCTCTCTCTCTCTCTCTCTCTCTCTCTCTCTCTCTCTCTCTCTCTCTCTCTCTCTCTCTCTCTCTCTCTCTCTCTCTCTCTCTCTCTCTCTCTCTCTCTCTCTCTCTCACTAGCACACTGACACAACAACAAAGGCTTGCAAGAGAGGCACATAACCTTTCCATACTACCATGACAAAATGTGTGTGTGTGTGTGTGTGTGTGTGTGTGTGTGTGTGTGTTGTTCTCTCTATCTTTTTCTCTATCTTTATATCTGCATCAAACACACACACACACACACACGATTATTATTATTATTACACACACATTGATATTAATTTTCCTACACCATACTTTCCACACACACACACACACACACACACACACACACATGGGACAATCGTTCAGTAGCGCCAAAAAGTCGATATCTGGACCCGCTTTCGGAGCCAGCCTGGCGGGCGGGCGGGCAGGCTTGGGGGGAGGGGGGGGGCTGAGTGGGCTGGTTGATTAGCCTGCAGACTGGATGCCAGGCTAACTGGACTTGGTGGCTGACTGGCTGATTTTTTTTTTTTTTTTTACATCACAAAAAAACAAAAAAAAAGGAAAATAATAAAAAAAGTCCGCTACTCGCTGCTTTTTTTTTTTTTTATTTTATTTATTTTTTTTTTTATGGTAGTTAACTGGTTACTTGGTTGGGTTTGTAGTGTGGTTGAATGGGTGGATGGTAACTGGACTGGCTTGTATGGTAGTTAATTGGTCTTGCTACGTTACTTGGTTGGGTTTGTAGTGTGGTTGAGTGGTTGGATGGTAACTGGACTGGTTAGCTGGACCTGGTAGCTGGTTGTCTGGTAGTCTGTTTGGTAGATAACTATTCCGTCGTTATGGTATCTGTCTGGCTTTCTGGTTGTGTGGTTTTGTGTTTGTATGTTTGGTTGACTGGGGCTTGGTGTCTGGTTGCATGGTTGTTTATTTTCGTAGATATATAATTGGTTGCCTGTTATGTTAATAGGCTGGGTTGGTATTTTCAGACACTCCCGCCTCTCACAACTATTTTCAAAGGCCAAGAAGATCAGTCAGGTTATAGCGAGTGTTCTTTTTGGGTTCATGGTGCAGAAGAAGGTTCAAACTACCACCACCAGGGTCAGACAACTACCCCTGGAAATGCCCCTAAACCCCTATGAAAGCCTTGTCAAATGTGAGTGATTGGTTGCTGATATGTTGAAGAATAGGACTGAGTGAGTGACAATCTGACTGACTGACTGAATGACTGGGTGACTGACTGACTGATTGGCTAACTAACCGACTGACTGAATGGCTAACTTACTGGCTGACCGACCTACTGACTGGATAGCCGACCAACTGACTGACTGACTGACAAGAGAAAGAATGGCAATGGATCTTCTTGTAGCAATGGATGTTGACCACCGAGGAGGGAAACGAGGAGGAGGAGGAGGAGGAGGAGGAGGAGGCAATGTGATGTGACTTGCTTCCAGATTTTGGCCCGTAGCCACCTCCTCCTCCTCCTTCCAGCTTTCCTCTCTCTCTCTCTCTCTCTCTCTCTCTCTCTCTCTCTCTCTCTCTCTCTCTCTCTCTCTCTCTCTCTCTCTCTCTCTCTCTCGTTTCCTCTTTTTTTCCTTTTTTTTCCCTTTTCCTTCCTCCTTTTTTCCTCCTCTTCCTTCTTTCCTCTCCTCTCGATTTTACCTCCTTTCAAGTTTTTTCCTTCTCTCTCTCTCTCTCTCTCTCTCTCTCTCTCTCTCTCTCTCTCTCTCTCTCTCTCTCTCTCTCTCTCTCTCTCTCTCTCTCTCTCTCTCAAAAAGTAAGCGAGTCGACCAGTTAACTGAGTCTTAAGTTGGACCCTTGCCATTCCCTCCTCTCCTCCTCCTCCTCCTCTTCTCTTTCCTCCTCTTCTTTCCTCCTCTTCCTCTTCTCTTTCCTCCTCGTCTACTCTCCTCCTCCTCTTCTTTCCTCCTCCTCTTCTGTATCCAGTTCTTTTTTTTTTTTTGTGTAATTTTCTTTGTCATTTTTCTTCTTCTTCTTCTTCTTCGTCTTCTTCTTCTTCTTCTTCTTCTTCTTCTTCTTTCTGTGCTTCAGTTGACGTGTTTTCGCTGTAGTCCTTCCTTTCCTCCTCCTCCTCCTCCTCCTCCTCTACCTCCTCCTCCTCCTCCTCCTCCTCCTTTGCAGCACTTCTCTTCGTCTTCCTCTTATCTTCCTTCCTTCTCTCCCTCCCTCTCTTCCTTTCATCTCTCCTCCTCCTCCTCCTCCTCCTCCTCCTCCTCCTCCTCCTTTCTCTCCCAAACTCCTCTTCCTGTCTCCACATTTTCTCGGTCTTCTTTATCCTCCACTTGTCTCTTCTTCTTCTTCTTCTTCTTCTTTTTCTTCTTCTTCCCCTCCTCCTCCTCCTCTATCTTCCACTGCTATTCTTTGTGTGTTTTCTGCTTTCGGATGTCCTCCTTATCTTCCTCCTCCTCCTCCTCCTCCTCCTCTTCCTCTTCTTCTTCGTCGTCTTCGTTCCCGCTGTCGCCGTCCTCCTCTTCCTCCTCCTCCTCCTCCTCCTCCTCCTCCTCCTCCTCATCATCATCCTCATTATCATCTTGTTCTAGTTCTTCCTCGTCTTCTTCTTCTTCTTCTTCTTCTTCTTCTTCTTCTTCTAATCTTTCGCGTCGGTCTCATTCATTCCCCAAGTCAACACACACACACACACACACACACACACACACACACACACACACACACACACACACGAGGATCAACCGGTTTTGGTGAATCATGTGTTTTCAACCCATTCATAGATATAGTGTAGGATTTGTGTGTGTGTGTGTGTGTGTGTGTGTGTGTGTGTGCAATTGCCTCCCCTTACACAACTTAGAGAGGGAGAGGGAGAGAGAGAATATGGAGGAACACAAAAGGAACACAAAGGAAGAACAAACAGCAGCAGCAATAGGAGGAGGAGGAGGAGAGGAAGAAGCAGGAGGTCAGGAAGAGAGGAGTCGCGCGCGCATCCGAACCCCTCCTCCTTCAGTCCTCCTCCTCCTCCACCTCCTACTCCACCACCACCTCCTCCTCCTCCTCACTCTCACTCACTCTGCTCACTCGCTCACCGACGCTTCCTCGCTCTCACCAGTTCATAGGTCTTGGTTCTTCCTCCTCCTCTTCCTCCTCCTCCTCCTCCTCCTCCTCCTTATCTTTGGTGCTGATACAAAACGACATTTCACGAAGGCAAAAAAAAAATTAGTGAAAGTTCCGTGACCAAAACAAAACAAAAGAAGAAAGATTAAAGAAAATGTGTAAAGTTTAAAGAGAGAGAGATATAAGTGTGCGATCGTTATTGTTTTGAAAAGAAGAAGCAGAAGAAGAAGAAGAAGAAGAAAGACAGATAGTGATAAAGTTTGGAGATTAAAAAAAAAAGCTAAATGATAATGAATTGGTATTGTTGTGATGGTAGTGGTGATGGTGGTGGTGATAGTGGTGATGATGGTAGTGGTGGTGGTGGTGATGATAGTGGTGATGATGGTAGTGGTGGTGGTGGTGATGATGGTGGTGGTGGTGGTGTTTTGCGTAGTGTGTGTGTGTGAGAGAGAGATACATTCCTTTCGCAGGATTGTGTCACGTTGGGGGTTTAAACTCTGTCTCTCTCTCTCTCTCTCTCTCTCTCTCTCTCTCTCTCTCTCTCTCTCTCTCTCTCTCTCTCTCTCTCTCTCTCTCTCTCTCTCTCTCTCTCTGTGGCATTTACTTTTCTTGTCCTTGTCCCTTCTTCTCCTCCTCCTCCTCCTCCTACCTGCTTCTTCCAGTCCTCCTTCCTTCCTTCCTTCCTATCCTTCCTTCCCTCCCTCCCTCCTTCCCTTCCTTCCTTCCCTTCCTTCTATCCCTTCCTTCCTCCTCCTTCCCTTCCCTTCCTTCCCTTCCTTTCTATCCCTTCCCTTCCTTTCTATCCTTCCTTCCTATCCCTTCCTTCCTTCCTTCCTATCCCATCCTTCATTCCTATCCTTCCTTCCTTCCTTTCTATCCTTCCTTCCTTCCTTCATATCCTTCCCTTCTTCCTTCCTTCCCTTCCCTTCCCTTTCCTTCCTTCCTTCCTTCCTTCCTTCTATCCCTTCCTTCCTTCCTTCCTTCCTTCTTACCTTCCTATCCCTTCCTTCCTTCCCTTCATATCCCTTCCCTTCCCTTTCTATCCCTTCCCTTCCCTTCCCTTCCTATCCCTTCCCTTCCTTCCTTTCCTCGTTTCCCTTTCCTTCTCTTTTCCTATCTCCTTTTTTTTCTCATTTTATTGCTCCTCCTCCTCCTCCTCCTCCTCCTCCCTTCCCCCAAATCTTCTCCCTCCAGTCCCTCCCTCCCTTCCTTCCTTTCTCTTCCCATCAATCTTTTGAAATTAGTAGATAAGAAAAATTATGTAAGAGAATGTTAAATTATGGTGCAATGAATTATAGATAAAGTGATTATTGACTACTACTACTACTACTACTACTACTACTACTACTACTACTACTACTATTACTACAACAATTACTACTACTACTACTACAACCCTGATATACTACTACTACTACTACTACTACCTCTTCTTCCTCCTCCTCCTCCTCCTCCTCTACTACTACTACTACTACTACGTCTACTACCAAAGTGTGTGTGTGTGTGTGTGTGTGTGTGTGTCGCGATTTTTACACTGATACCGAGAAATGGATGATGCGTCGAGGAAATTGACACCACCACCACCACCACCACCACCATCACCACCATCACCACCACTTTCATCACCACCACTCCTGCTCTTTCTACCTTCACCACCATCACCACCACGTATCATCACAACTATCCGTATCATCACTACCCTGTATTTCCCTTCACCACCATCATCATCACCACGGCGTCACATGGCTCGGTGGTGTGGCCCGCGTGTCCATTATTGACGAGGCGGGCTATTGATGTGGCCCTGTGTGTGTGTGTGTGTGTGTGTGTGTGTTTCTATCATGGTGTATTTTCGACTTATCTTGTTGAATCTAGTTATT
>NC_066553.1:2853493-2913493 GCF_024679095.1 Eriocheir sinensis
TCGGAAATGATGTTGTTGTCTTCAAGGAACCTAACGAGTTTGTCTCTGATGATCTTCTCGAGGATTTTTCCGGCCACTGAGGTCAAGCTGATTGGTCTGTAGTTTAGGGACACACTTTTGTCTCCTTTTTGTAGATCGGTGTTACGTTCGCTTGTTTCCAGTCTTTCGGGACTTTGTTTTGTTGTAGTGACAGATTGTAGATGGCGGTGAGTGGCTTGAGGATTTGCTGCTTGAGTTCCAGCCTGGGTGACAAGTCGTCAGGTCCGGTAGACTTGTTTGTCTCGAGTTTGTCTAGGTACTTTTCACATCCCGTTCGTCGATTGTACCAATTTCTGGGAGTGATTCCCATCGGTGGGAAGGGCTCGGTACGGACTGGGTATTCTCGACCGTGAACACAGACGGAAGTTCCTGTTTAGGATTTCGACCATTTGTCTACTGTCCTGTGTTAGTACGTCACTTTCATCTTTTAGGGACCGATATTGCTTTTGTCTTCTTTTGGTTCTTATATACGTGAAGAACTTTTCGGGTTGGACTTGGCTTCGCGTGCAATTTGCTTTTCATAGTCACGTTTACTCTGGCGAATGAGTGTTCTGCAAGCTCTGAGGCTTTGATGGTACTGTTCGCGTGCCTCGTCAGTGCTGTTTTCCTTTAGCAAGTTGTATTTTCTCTTCAAATTAATCGCCCGTCGAACTTGGGTAGTCATCCACGGTGTGCTTGTGGCATTATTTGTTCTCCTTGTCTTCATGGGAACAGTCGTTCTCTCTACCTCCAGGAGTTTGTTCTTAAAGCCGTTCCACGCGCCGTCCACCGGAGTGAGGTTCATGGGTTCCCAAGTTGTCTGGGTTATCAGCTCACGAGCGAAGTTAAAATTGGCTTTTTTGTAGTCTGGAATCTTGGACATGTTTTCGGTGAGTTCATGGTCTGTTCTGATTTTTAGGCGAATTAGGTGATGGTCGCAACCATCCAGTTTTTCGCCGACTTGACATTCACGTGTGAGATCTGAATCACTCACGAGTACTAGGTCTAATAAGTTATTTTCCCTCGTCGGTTGGGTAACAATCTGAGTAAGAAAATTGTCCTCTAACATTTCGAGCAATCTGTTACCTCCCGATCTCCAATCATCGTGGTCCAGTCAATGTTGGAACAGTTAAAGTCCCCGATAATGACTGACTGTTTGTTTTGTGTTATGGTGTGAATTTCCTCGTACAGCGCTTCGTCGTCCGCTGCTTGTTGCTTTGGAGGTCTGTAAACGGTTCCAATCGTTATTTTGTTGTGCTTGCTAGTCTCCAGTTCAACATATACAGTGTCATATTTCTCTGAGTCTTCTTTGGTTATTTCCACGGCAGGGTATTTGTTCTTGACGTAACAGATGACACCTCCTCCTTTCTTGTGAAGTCTGATTTGTAAGCTCGGTATCCCGGAATTGAGAATTCGGTCATTAGGTGGTCAGAGGTGGCCCACGTTTCGGTGATGGCAATCACGTCCGGACTTTCTACGTCAACATAGGCAAGTAACTCATCCCGTTTGGGTATTAAGCTCCGCGCGTTGGTGTATAGGACAGAAATGTCCTTCTTGACTTCAACGCTTCGCACAGTAGTCTGGTGTCTGCTTGTGTTCACTGTTGGGGCCTTGGTGTGTAATGAGCGGTCCCTACTGGTTGGTTGTTTACGATACTTTGGTGCCCCTCCGCGCTCGGAGTTTTTGAGTACAAAGTACCTCCTCGTTCAGCAACCTACCAAGCCGTGCTGAGCCAATCGCATTGAGGTGAAGACCGTCAGGATGGAAAAGGTCGGGATATCATAGAAATGATCCCACTGACTTGCGAACGAAACTTCCTCGTTCTGGCAGAGGTGCTTCAATCTGTTGTTGATGTTCGACGCCTTTCTGTGGAAGCCTGTGAAGGCGTTGATTCTCGGAAGAATCCCTGAGACAATGATGTGGCTTGACTTTTCCTTGAAGCGGCGGATTACTCGTCGGTAGTCAGCTATAATTTCCTCCGTGGACATTGTTTGGACGTTGTTCGTGCCAGCGTGCAAAACAAAGAGTGTGTCCTGCTCGTGCGGTCTGAGACGAGGTCTACCGCTTCTTTTATATCTTGTAGTTTTGCACCAGGAATACAGTAGCGTCTTCTGTTCTTGATACTTCGTCCACAGAACTCAGTCAGTTGTTCTCTAACAATGCTTTCACCCACCAGTTTATGTTAACCTTGGTGTTGATTCTTGATCCGTTGAAGTCCCGTCTTTCTGGGGAGGATAGTTAGATGAGTCGGTCTACACGCCTGCAAACTAGTAGGAGGAGGAGGAGGAGGAGGAGAGAAGGAAAGGAGGAAGGAAGAAGAGGAAGAGGAAGAGGATGATGATGATGATGATGATGATGATGATGATGATGAGGAGGAGGAGGAGGAGGAGGAAGAGGAAGAGGAGGAGGAGGAGGAGGAGGAGGAGGAGGATGAGGAGGAAGAGGAAGAATGAGGAAAAAGAAGATGAAGGCGTAGAAGAAGCAGAGGAGGAGAGGAGGAGGGAGGGAGGAGGGAGGAGGACGAGGAGATGGATGAGCAGGAAGCGGAGGTGGAAGCAGAAGAAGAAGAAGAAGAAGGAGGAGGAGAGTGGGATAGATAGAGGAGGAGGAGGAGGAGGAGAGAGGGATAGATAGAGGAGGAGGAGGAGGAGGAGAAAGGAAGGATAGAAAGAAAAAAAATGGATAACGAAGGAAGAGGAGGAGGAGGAGGAGGAGGAGGAGGATCACAGTTATCATTAAACTTTTTTTTAATTTAGATAAGAGTGAAATATTTTTGATAAGCTTCTTTTTTCTCTCGTTCATTATCTCTTATCTCTTTTAATTCTCGTGTCCACAAGATATTTGCTTTTTTTAAACCCTTTTTTTCAGGGTCAACTTTATCAGATTTTCCTTTCTCTATTCTTCCGTTCATTGTATTGTTTTGTATTGTCTATTTTATCGTCTATTTCGTCTATTGTATTTTTGTCTATTGTATTTTTTGTCTTGTATTTTTTTCTACTTCATTTTTTTCTTTCATCTACTTTTTTTGTCTATTGTATTTTTGTCTATTTTTTGTTTATTGTATTTTTTTTCTTTTCTTTTTTCTTTCATCTACTTTTTTTGTCTATTGTATTTTTGTCTATTTTTTGTTTATTGTATTTTTTTCTTTAATTTTTTCTTTCATCTACTTTTTCTGTCTATTGTATTTTTTGTCTATTTTTTGTTTATTGTATTTTTTTTCTTATTTTTTTCTTTCATCTACTTTTTTTGTCTATTGTATTTTTGTCTATTTTTTGTCTATTGTATTTTTTTCTTTTATTTTTTCTTTCATCTACTTTTTTTGTCTATTGTATTTTTGTCTATTTTTTGTTTATTGTATTTTTTTTTTTTTTTCTTTGATCTACTTTTTTTGTCTTGCATTTTTGTCTATTTTTTGTCTATTGTATTTTTTTCTTTTATTTTTCTTTCATCTACATTTTTTGTCTTGTATTTTTTTTATGTCTTGTATTTTTTTCTTTCTTTTTTTTCTTTCATCTACTTCATTTTTTCTTTCCTTACTTTTTCCTTTCATCTGTTTTGTATTATTATGATTTGTCTTATTTTCCTTTTTATTTATTTACTTCCTCTTCCTTTACTTCCTGTCTTCTTTCTACTCTTCTTCCCTTCTTCGTTGATTCGTTCTTTCGTTTTTTTCCTCTCTCTCTCCTTCGTTCCTCCTTTCTTCCTCCTCCTTCTTTTCATTCCCTTATTCCTTCCTTGTTTTCACAGTTCATTATTTCATTCATTAATTCCTTCTTTCCTTCCTTCCTTCCTTCCTTCCTTCCTTCCTTCCTTCCTTCCATCCCTTCCTTCCTTCCTCCATCCTTCTGTCCTTCCTTTTACCCTCCCACCCTTTCTCCCTCTCTCCCTCTTTCCTTCCCCCCTTCCTCCCTTCCCTCCCTCCCTTCCTCCTTCCTTTCCTCCTCCTTTTCGTGGAGCAACTTGTCCAAGGAAAGATTTAGAACCATAATAATTAAGATTTTTTCCCCCCCTTTCCGGCGTTGATTAATGTGTGTGTGTGTGTGTGTGTGTGTGTGTGTGTGTGTGTGTGTGTGTGTGTGTGTGTGTGTAAGATTGCTGAGGGAGATGTAAGGAAATTAGGAAGAAAAAGTGTGTGTGAGAGAGAGAGAGAGAGAGAGAGAGAGAGAGAGAGAGAGAGAGAGGAGGGAGGTGTAGTAATAGCTGTAGTAGTAGTAGTAGTAGTAGTAGTAGTAGTAGTAGTAGTAGTAGAAAGAGGAGGAGGAGGGGTGAAAATGACCACCACAACCACCATCATCATCAACCACAACCACAATCACCACCACCACAACCATCACTGTTATATACCTCTTGTTTCTGTGATAAATTAATACTTCCTTCGTGCATTGTTTATCATCTCGAACTACACGAATGAAAGAAAACCCAAGAAAACATTTTACTCGACAAAGAAAACTGAATAGGAGTGTTTATTTTGGACGTGAACTTTAATAAATCTTTCAAAATCTCCAACATTTAAGAGGAAACTTGTCTAAAATTTTGGTGCATGAGGAAAATACGTTAAAACTTGTCCACTAAAGAAGAAGAACGTAGGAGACTTTATCGTAATATGTAAAAAAGTATATATAATTCTTTTCCTTCTCAGTGGTGTGAATAGAAACAAGAAAAATGAAGTAAGAAAGTAAGTAAAGAAAGAACATCGTAATTAGAAGATAAAGGCTTTGGATAAGGAATGTAGAGAGAAGATGGAAATATTAAACAAGGGAAATTTGAACACGCAAGTAAAAGACAAATAAGACTACATGATTTAGACAAGAAAAGTGAATAGAAACACACCGAGTAGAAAATATAAATGAGAAAAATTGAAAAGTAAAGAAACATATTTATAGAAAACGAGCAACCTAGGAAAAAAAAAAACGGGGAGCTGTTGAAAATTAAGATAGAAAATAAGGAAACAATTGAACCCCAAATCGAAAAAAACGTGACCCAAATATAGATAAAAAAGAAAGAAGAAAAACAAAGAAAAAGACAGAGAGAAAGAGACAAGAATAGATAAAAAAAGAAAGAAAAGAAGAAAACCAGGTGAAACAAAACAAATAATAAAGAAAGAAAACGGAAAGAAATCCCAATCACAAAACAATAAAAAAGAGAGACTCAGATATTGTAAAAAAAAAGAAGAAAGAAAACCAAGTAAAACAAGACAATTAGTAAAGAAGGAAAAGAAAAAATAAAGAAAATAAATCACAAAATAAGAAAAATAACATAGAAAACGAAGTCTAGAAAAAAAGGGGAAACTTGAAAAAAAAGATAGAAAAAAGGAAAAACAATTGAACCCGAAATAAAGAAAACAAAGAAAAAAGAAAACCGGATGAAAGTCAACTAGCAAAGAGAGAAAGAAAACAAAAGCAATCACATTCATAAAACAACAAAAAAAAAGAGAAAGCTAGAAATTCGTGAGACAGAGAACGCAACTTGAATTTCACGGCACCAACAGAAGAGTAGAAGAAGAAAACGGGTCGTGTGTTTTATTACGGCCCAGCGGAACCACTAATGCGATCTTGATTACTTGAGTCGTGGGTGTGAAGGCTCCTTGCTACATTCTCTCTCTCTCTCTCTCTCTCTCTCTCTCTCTCTCTCTCTCTCTCTCTCTCTCTCTCTCAGGGCGCCCCAGCAGTCACGTCTCCTCCCCTTCGTTCCTTCTTCCACAATGATCATCGCAACCGCCTGTAGTCTGTAAGGTCCCTCGGTGTTTCTTCTGGGTCTTGGTCTTGGCTTTCGTTGGGGTTGTGTTGTTGTTGATGCGCTTTTGTTTTGTTGATTTGTGTGCTTTTTTTAAGGGGGACTGGTGTGTTTTTTTTCCTTCTTTTTGTGTGTGATTATTTATGGGTTTTTTTTTGTGGTGTGTTTGTATTGATGTTTTTTGTGTTTTGTTTTGTCCTCTTTATTTATTTTTCGTTTTCTCTTTTTTTTCGTTCTGTGTCATTCATCTTCAATTTTTGGCTCGTTCTTGTATGTTTTTTTTTACTTTGTTTTTCTTTATTTTTCCTCCTTTACTTTTCTTTATTTTCTTCTCACTCTTATTGTCTGTGTTCGTTCCCTGTCTATCTATGTACCTCTCCATCTTTTATTATTATTATTATTATTATTATTATTATTATTATTATTATTATTATTATTATTAGCACTCAGTATATGCAGATAGTTACTAAGTCTGAAATGTTTGATGTAACGTATGTAACTGATATCAAAGTTCAATTTCCGTAACGTTATATAATTTAATGTTACTACTACTACTACTACCACTACTACTACTTTTCTTCTTCTACTACTACTACTACTACTACTACTACTACTACTACTACTACTGTTTTAATTCACGTATATTCTCTCTCTTCCACAGCTGGTAAGTGTCTGAAGGCACTCGCTTACACACTCACAGGAGGCTTAGCAGTCAAGGTAACGGTGTGTGTGTGTGCGTGTGTGTGTGTGTGTGTGTGTGTGTGTGTGTGTGTGTGTGTGTGTTTATTGCGTCACGTGTTACTCCAGTATAATATTGTCTGTTTTGCTGTAGAGATAAACGCATTATCATGATACTTTCTCTCTCTCTCTCTCTCTCTCTCTCTCTCTCTCTCTCTCTCTCTCTCTCTCTCTCTCTCTCTCTCTCTGTTCATTCAGCTTCATTTTCTGTTGTTTTGTCTTCGTTCGTTTGGTTTTTATTTTGTTCTTCTTACCTCCTGTTGTTATTTTCTTGTTTTTTCTTTTTCTTTTCTTTTTGTCTTTTTCGTTTTTATTTTTGTTTTTCTTCCCTCTTTTCATTTTCTTTGTTTTTTTTTAATTTTTCTCAATTTTGTCCTTTTTTCCTTCTATTTTCTTCGCTACAGTTATTTCCTTTCTTTTCTCTTTTCCTTCTTTTTGTCTGTTATTCCGTTTTTATTTTGTTTTTCTTACCTCCTGTCATTTCCTTTGTTTTCTCTTTTTCCTTCTTTTCGTCTCTCTCTCTCTCTCTCTCTCTCTCTCTCTCTCTCTCTCTCTCTCTCTCTCTCTCTCTCTCTCTCTCTCTCTCTCTCTCTCTCTCTCTCTCTTCGGTATCTCAAAAAGGAAACATTATATCACAAACACGATGACGGGACGTAATAGAAAGAGAAAAAAGGAATATCAGTAATGTATTTCATGGGGTCTAATATATAATAGCAGTTTTATAATAAAGAATCAGTTATATAAGTAATGACAGCCTTAAATCACTGTCCTGTCCATTCTCTTTCCTTTTTCATTCTTTATATTTCCTCTCTTTCCTTCATTCCCTTCCCTTGTCCCCTCCTACCTTTTCTATTTCTCTTCCTTCTCCTTCCTCCTTTCCCTTATCCCTTCCTACTTTTTCTATTCCCTTCCTTCCCTTTCCTTCTTCCCGTTTCCATTACCATTAACACCATGACGGGACACAAAATAATGAAACTAGGAACGAACGCTTGCGAGGACCAAATAAAGAAGTGTCCCATAGCAGCGAAGAAAACGAGCCCTGTATCCCCATTCTCTCGACATCTTCAGGGGATTATCTCTCAAAGGAAGGATGGATGCTGGTGGTATACTGTAGTACTGTGGGATTGATATATTGGTTAACTTTATATATAGGTACAGCGGTGTGATGGTGGGGGAAGGAATAGGAGGAGAAGTAAGGGAAAGAAAGGGAGGTTAGAGAAAGAATTGGAAGAAAGTTAGAAAGAAAGAAGCGAGGGAGAGAGGAAAAGAGGAAGGGTTGTAATAGAAGGGGAAGAGAAGGGTAGGTGCAGTTTCCTATATAATGAAGATGGTACAGTTCCCCTTAAACTAGAAGAAGAGAACGGGAGAAGGAACGGAGAAGTGAGAGAAAGGAAGACAAAGAAAGGAAGAAGGAAGAAAAAGGAAGGAAAAATAAAAAGAGCAGAAAGGGATAAGGGAAAGAGGGAATAGAAGGAATATCAAAGAAAAGGAAAAGGAGGAAGGAAAGAGAAGGAGAGGAAAGAGAGGGAATAGAAGGAATGACAAAGGAAAGAAAAAGGAAGAAGGAAGGGAAGGAGAAATAAGGGAAAAGGTGATGATAAAAAAGAATGATAATGGAAACGCTAACGAAAAAATGAGGGGAGAGAGAAAGTGAAATAGAAAGGATGGTAACGGAAGGGGAAGAAGATGGGGGAGTGGGGGGGAGGGGAGGGCTGGTAAATGAGGGGAAGTGAATCTAATTGACATGAGGGGTGATGGGGGAGGAAAAGGGGTGCGTGAGGGGAGAGGTGGCAGAACGGAAAGGGAAGGTGAGGGGAAAGGGAGTGTGATGGGAAGTATGTGCCGTAACCGAGGGGAAAAGGGAGCTGTAAGGGAGATCCGAGAAGGAAAATGAGGAAAATGGAAAGGGGAAAACAAGTGTGAATGGTCTGTAGGAAAAAGTAATTCAAGGGAGGTGTGAGGGAGAACTAGTAAGGAAAATAGGAAAATGAAAAATGGGAAAATAAGTGTGAATGGTCTGTAGGAAAATTAATACAAGGGAAGTGATGGGAAAGAGGGAGGTGAGAGGGAGATCTGAGAAGGAAAATGAGGAAAATGAAAAGGGGAAAATGTTTGTAGGAAAATTAATACAAGGGAAGTGATGAGGAAAAGGGAGGTGAGAGGAAGAACTAGGAAGGAAAATGAGGAAAATGAAAAGGGGAAAATGTTTGTAGGAAAATTAATACAAGGGAGGTGAGAGGGAGGACAAGGTAGGGAGAGGTAAGGAAAGAGGGAAGTGTTGGGTAGAAGGGGCATTGAAACAAGGGGAGAGGAAAGTGTGAGGGAGTCTTGAAGGTAGGTAAATAAAGGAGGGGAAAATGAGGAAAAAGGAAGGAAAGGAGGGGAAAGAAAATGCGATGTTAAGTAGTAGGAATTGTAAATGAAGGAAGAAGGAAGGAGAAAGAAAGTAACAAAAAAAAAATAGAAAAGGAAAAAGAAAAGAAAAAAGGAAGTTGTTAAAAGGAAAGAAGTCATTGTAAAATCTTCATGAATGACGATAACACACACACACACACACACACACACACACACACACACACACACACACACACACACACACACACACACAGACACAACAGGAAGCATTTTCAGGCCACTCATGTCTTGGCTGTTGACGTGACATGACTACTACTGTTGAAAACCACTTACTGTTCACGTCACCGGAACACACACACACACACACACACACACACACACACACACACACACACACACACACACACACACTCTCTCTCTCTCTCTCTCTCTCTCTCTCTCTCTCTCTCTCTCTCTCTCTCTCTCTCTCTCTCTCTCTCTCTCTCTCTCTCTCTCTCTCTCTCTCTCTCTCTCTCTCTCTCTCTCTCTCTCTCTCCCTTATAATGTTTTTTCTATCTATTACGTAACAAAACAACAGAAAAAATAAAGAATGGGCCTTTTTTAATTGACTGGTGACCACTTCGTACACACACACACACACACACACACACACACACACACAGCCTCGCCTGGCCTTGGCACATCCCACTTCCCACCCATTAATCCACCTACACTCCCCCATCACCCTCCCCTCCACTCACCCACCCGTATAACCATCCACATCCACCCCTCCTCCTCCTCCACCCACCTGCTGGCCATCCGTCCCTGCCTGCGGGTCGGTCGGTGGTCAGTAAATGGACACTACCTGAGGGAAACCTGGGGAAGGCTCGCTGTGGGAACCCCGAACCCGGACGTCAGAGGAACAGTCCGCGTGGTGTGTGTGTGTCTGGCCGAGGCGAGAATGAGGCGTATTTTTAAACATTTCTGCGTCCAAGCTCACGTATTTTACAAGGCTTTAATAAGAGTCTGAGGTACTTCCATGGGTAGTTTAATGATCCTTGTGATAGTTTGACCCTTCCTCTGTACCAAGAACCTAGGGAAACACTCACGAGAACCCGATTATCTCCTTGTTGGCCTAATAAGAGTCTGAGGTACTTCCAGGGTAGTTTAATGATCCTTGTGATAGTTTGACCCTTCCTCTGTACCAAGAACCTAGGGAAACACTCACGAGAACCCGATTATCTCCTTGTTGGGCTTTGGAAGTAGTTGATGAGAGAGGTGGGAGCGTTCAAGAATACTGACCTATTACACTGGGCAAATTTTCCGTGGATCTTCAGTCAAACCACGATTTCCGCCAGCGTGGTTCTCATTTGTTTCTTGTTATTGCTGCTGCTGATGATGGTGAGTAATACCGTCGTCCTTTGGTGAAATCTACCGTAGCTTTGGAAGATCGTGGACACGTCAGAAAACCACGGAAATATGAGAACCACGCCAGCGGAAATCGTGGTTTGATTGAAGATCCACGGAAAATTTGCCCAGTGTAATAGTCCCCTAAGTCCTTACCCCGCCACCACCAGCTCCTCAAGGCCACAGCGACGGAGGTGAACGCTGTGGCAAGGCGCACAAACACACACACAAGAGATAAAGGCCATGTAGCGGGCTTTTTTTTAATTATTATTATTTTTTTCTTACGCCCTTACACTGTCTCCTCTGCTGTAAAAAAAAAAAAAAAAATTGTGAAGGTGTAGATAACTTTTGATGTGGCTTTGCGAGGGTGTGGTTGGATATATCACAAATCATCATGCGAGCAGAGGACATTATAGTAGTCTACCAATAGCAACCCAGGAATTATAGCACTCAGGGTAGACCGCGAACTGATGGATGTATTACTTAAGAACACTTATTTTTTTTACATCAGAGGACACGGATCAAGGGCAACAAATAGGGTACATTAAAAAAAAAAAACACTACTCGCCGCTCCCTTAAAAGATAAAAGTGAAGAGTAGCCAAAAGAGAGGTCAATTTCGGGTGGAGAGCTGCCTTGATACACTCATCTTGAAAGAGGTCAAGTCGTAGGCAGGAGGATAGTAGGGTAAAACACATATAAATCCCAATTGGCAAGTGGAGTACGTTGGGAAAGGCCTTTATTTTATTTATTTATTTATTTATTTTCTTTTTGCAGTGGACTGATAATGGGTGACGATGTAGTTATTTCTGGTGCTTCTTTTCTCCCCTTCCTTCTCTTCTCTCCCCCTTTTTATACCCTCTATGCCCTTCTTCTTTCCATCTCACAAATGACTTCCATACCTTTTCTTCCCTCCTCCTCCTCTTCCTCCATTCCATTCTACCCTTCGTCTAACCCGTGTCCTTACCTCCCCTTCCCTCCTCCTCCTCTTCCTCCATTCCATTCTACCCTTCGTCTAACCCGTGTCCTTACCTCCCCTTCCCTCCTCCTCCTCTTCCTCCATTCCATTCTACCCTTCGTCTAACCCGTGTCCATACCTCCCCTTCCCTCCTCCTCCCCCTCCGATCTTCTCCTCTCATTTCCATTAGTGATTAAACGGTAAAAAGAGCAAAGGAAGAAGAAAATGGCTTACGGTGTGATTTTTTGAGGTGGAACGTGTCAAGCTCGTTTTTAAGTGTACAACCTTATCTTAATTAACCGCTACTTCCTTTTACTTAGACACGATGCACTACTTAACACGGTGTCTCGCGGAACTCTTTTTAAAAGCTTACACTAACACATCGTCAACGTATGGCTGCACTTCCCTGGTTGTGTAAGTGTGTGTGTGTTTGTGTGTGTGTGTGTGTGTGTGTGTGTGTGTGTGTGTGTGTGTGTGTGTGTGTCTGTCTGTCTGTCTGTCTGTCTCTCTCTCTCTCTCTCTCTCTCTCTCTCTCTCTCTCTCTCTCTCTCTCTCTCTCTCTCTCTCTCTCTCTCTCTCTCTCTCTCTCTCTCTCTCTCTTCTCACCTGTAAGGAGGAGGAAGAATGGCAGGGTAGGAGGAGGAAGCCGAGGAAGCCTATATGTTACCTGTGTGGGGGGGAGGGGGAGGGGGAAGGGGGCAGATAGGTGGACAGGTGAAGGTTAGCGCTGGCCCCTCCGCCGCCGCCGCCGCCTCTGCTGCCAGGGACATATTCTGGTGTCATTGTTACCTAGCGTCTGGAGTGGTTACCTGTCTTGGCTGTCTACCTGTATACCAACCTACTTACCCTGTTTTTTTTTTGGTAGTTGTTTTTTTCTGTCTCTGTGTCTGTCTGTCTGGTTGGCTGGCGGTCTCTGTCTCTCTTTTTCTTATTCTTTTTTCTTTATTCTTTTCTTCTTCGTTCTCCTCCTTTTCTTTTTTCTTTCTTGTTTTTTTCTGTTGTTTTTTTCTGTTTTTCTTTTTCTTTCGTCATCATCTGCTTATTCTTCTTGTTTTCTATTTTCTTTTTTTTTCCTTCTTCTTCTTCTTCTATATTCTTCATTTTGTCATCTTTTTCTTCCTCTTCTTTTTTTGCCTTTTCTTCTTCTTCTTCTTCTTCTTGTTCTTGTTCTTGTTCTTCTTCTATGTTCTTAATTTTTCATCTTTTTCTTCCTCTTTTCTTTTTCTTTTGCCTTTTTCTTCTTCCTCTTATTATTTTTCTCTTCTTCTTCTTCTTCTTCTGGTCAAGGTAAGGTAAGGGGACAGAGGGGAAGGGGATGACCTTGAAACAGGGATCAGGTGAGGAAGCCTAGAGGACCTCCCCTCCTCCTCCTCCTCCTCCATAACTCCTCCATCTCTTCCCCTTCCCCTCCATTCCTCTCCTCCCCCATCCATTTTTTCTCTCCCCTTATTACTAACTTCCCCATATCTATCCCTCCCCCTCCCTTTCCCCTCCTTCTCTCCACACAGTTAACCCTTCCTCCATACCTCTCCTCCCTTCTCTCCTCCTCCTCCTGTCCCCCCTTCTCCTTTCCTCCCCTTCCCTCCCTTCTCCCCCCATTTTTATACCCTCTATTCTATGCCCTTCCTCCCTCTCCTTTCCTCCTCCTCCTCTCTCCATCTCTCAAATGACCTCTCTATACCTTTTCTTCCCTCCTCCTCCTCCTCCTCCTCCTCCATTCCCTTCTACCCTCCGTCCCTAACACCGCATAACCCCTGCCTCCTTACCTTCCCTTCCCCCCCTCCCTCCCTCCCTCCTTACCTTCCCTTCCCCCCCCTCCCTTCCTCCCTCCTTCCACACTTACCTTCCTCCTCTCCCTCCCTCCCTTGTACTCACACCACACAAACACTCTGTACCCTTGATCCTTCCCTCCTTCTCTCCCTCTCTCCTCTCTCCTCTCCTCTGCCACCTCCTCCTCCTCCTCCTTCTTCCCTTCGTTTGTTCCCTCCCATCAAGTCTTTTCATGCTAACTCATTCCCTTCTTTCCTCCCTTATCTCTCTGCTTCTTCTTTTCTTTCTTCTCCATCTCTATTTCCTTTCCTCCTCTTTCGTAGGCTGTAGATTTTTTCCTCCTCCTTTTCCTCCCTTCTTCGCTCTGTTCTGCACTCCCTCATTTGTTATTTTCTCTTTTCCTTCCTATCCACTCTTTTTCTTCCCTCCTTTTCATCTTTTTTTGTATGTTGTAAGCTTATTCCTCCTCCTCCTCCTCCCCTTCTTTCCCTTCTTCTCTCTCTTCTGCATTCCTTCTTTCATTCTTCTCTCTTCCTTCCTATCCACTTTCTTTCTTCCTCCTTTTCATCTTTTTTTGTATGTTGTAAGCTTATTCCTCCTCCTCCTCCCCTTCTTTCCCTTCTTCCCTCTCTTCTGCACTCCTCCTTTCATTCTCTCTACCCACTCTTTTTCCCTATCCTCGTCTTCGTTCTTCAGTACAGCCTCAGACGTTATTTTTTTCCTTCTTATTCCCTTGTTCGTTGCAGACTTACCCTTCTTACTCCTTCCTTCCTTTACTTTCTTTTGCAATTCTCCTTCCCCGCTTATTTTCCTTCCTTTTCAATCCTGTCTATCCTTTTCCACATCTTCGTTTGTTACTATGTCCTCTCACATTCTTTTCTTCCTCTTCATCTTCTGTTTCTCCTTCCCCTTCTGTAATTTTCTTTTTCCTCTCTTTTCACTTTCTTTCTTCCTCTTTTTCTTTTTCTTCTGCCCTTTCATACTTTTCTTTTATCTCCTCCTTCCTCACCTCCTCCTACATTCCTTCTTCCTTGTTTATCTCCCTTTCTCTTCTCCATTCCTTTCCTTTTCCTAGTCTTCCTTTCTCACTAAGACCTCACCCACCTTTTTTTTTTTCCTTTCGTCCTTCCTTTGTTGCAGATGTCTTTTCAGCCTTTCCCTTTATACTGTCCCTCCTTCGCCCCTTCCTCTCTCCTTTCCTCTCCACTCCATTCTCTTCCTCATCTTCAATCTCCCTTCGTATGTTGTGGACTTATTTTGGTATTCTTGAGACGCTTTCGTTTCTTACATCAGCTATTTCTAAAGATCAAAAAGGGGATCAATAGGGTTCTAATGAGTGTTTCTTTAGATTCATGTTACAGAAGCAGGGTCAAACTACCACCAGAGACATTAAACTACCTCTGGAAATGCCCAAAACTCATAGGAAAGCCTTGTCAAATATGTGAACTTGGGCGACGAAATGTTTTAAAATCGACCCTGTCTCCTTCCTTTTATACAGTTCTTCCTCTTTTCCTCTCTCCACAACTTTCAAAATTCTTCGTCTCTCTACACCGCCTCAGGCCTTCCTTCGTGTCGTCCTCCCCCACCTTTCTCCACCATTCTCTCGTTCTCCGTCTTTCGTCCGTTCTGCTCCCCCACCAATACCGTTTCTCATTCACTCCACACCTGTTTGTACGCGTCACCCCCATCACCTTAATTTCTTTGTCTTTTTTTTTTTTTTCTGTTGTTGCCTCGTTTGTTACGCTTTGTTCAACTTGCTACGTGTTCTTATGTTCTTATTTTTTTCATCTTATTAGTTTTCTTTTCTTCTTGTTCTTCTTCTTCCTCCACTTCTCCGTTTTGCAAGTCTGAGCCCATTACGTGACCCTTACACACACACACACACACACACACACACACACACACACACACACACACACACACACACACACACACACAGAGGAAACGAACTCAAGGCAATTTTATAATTATACTAAAGCGATATTGATAAATAATTAAGGAATAGCATTGTCGGCAAAGTGGAATAGACAAACAGCATACATGAACACGCTGGAGAGTACTTAGCTAATTGATAATACAATGTTAATGATGGTGATAACAATGATGGCGAGAGGATATTAGCGTAAAGAGAATGTAAAGAGCGAAAAATAATAAAGAAAGATATTAGGGATAAAATTATTTCGAAGCGTTTGTAATAAGCGAAAATGAAGAGAAAAGTTATTAGAAACGTTTGTACAGCGAGAAATAATGAAAGAAAGGAAAGGAAGCCCAAAATGAATTCAAAACGTAAAAAGAGAAAGAATTTGAAGAGAAAATGAATTGAAAATGTAAAACGAGGAGCAAAAAGTTAAGAAAGGAAGAAAGAAAGAGAAGTTAAAGTTATTTCTAAACGATTGTAAGCGAAAATAAAAGAAAAAAATGGAAGACTAAATTAATTGACAACGCAAGAAGAGCAAAAAATAAATAAATAAACTAATTTAAAACGTATTTAAATAAAGACACTGAAGACAACATGAAGTCAAAACGTAAGAAGAGTAAAGAAAAATAAAGAAAGGAAGAAAATGAAGACAAAGTGAATTCAGAACGTAAGAAAGAAGAACAAAAATTAAAGTAACGGAAACCAAAAAATTAAACCAAAAGAAAAACTAGAATGACAAAAATGACCCCTATTTAACTATTATAATCAGCAACTCCTCCGTCTCCTCAAGCTCCGTTTTAGCTAGCGGAGGGGAAGGAACCAATCAGAGGAACGGTCCAAAGCGCCAATTGCACACTTCCTTCCACGCGCCCTGAAAGCTCCCTCCCCATTGGCTGCTGAGACTCGCCGTGTTGCGTGATTGGCCGGCGGGAGTTGCGCTGGACCAATGAACAGCCGGGATTCATTGCCTTTGTTTATCAAGTCATTCGAACTCGTGTGTGTGTGTGTGTGTGTGTTTACGCATGAAAGGGGAAAGGGAGGGAGAGAGAAAACACGTGTTGCAGATAACGCTTTGAGAGAGAGACGAGGAAAAATGAGTCGAAATTCTCTCTCTCTCTCTCTCTCTCTCTCTCTCTCTCTCTCTCTCTCTCACTCACACACACACACACACACACACACACACGAAGGTTCCATATATGTACACACACACACACACACACACACACACACACCGTCAATATAACCTGCCGCCAAATGGAGCTGGTGGGCGGCGGCGGCGGCGGTGGTGATGGTGGTGGTGGAGGTGTAACTCTCTCTCTCTCTCTCTCTCTCTCTCTCTCTCTCTCTCTCTCTCCACTGCCACTATCTCGGTCTCCACAAACTCCGACACACTATCACCACTTCTCCTCCTCCTCCTCCTCCTCCCTTCACTCTCCCTCTCATGTGTGTACCTCACTTTTCTCTCTCCGTCCATTACCTCACCTACACCTGGTTGCACACACACACACACACACACACACACACACACACACACGTACACACGCACATGACGCCAAACCTACATGTACACTTACCTACCACCCGCGTTGAGCCACATTCAGTACACGTCCATGAGGGTGACAAAAAGAGCGAGTTCACGATAAAAAAAGATTAATAAAAACAAAAAAAAAGGCGCGAGCGAGTTTGGGAGTATCAGCTGATTCCTCCCGAGCACAGTTGCCAACCTCGGTGTGTTTCTCTCCAGCGATATCTCTCCCCTGCCTGAATTTTTAGTTTTTCTACGTTTTTCCATTCCTGGCGGTGACGGAAAGCTATATTTGGTTGCTTTAACAACTAGACATTCACCTGGAGTTTGTGTTTAAGGTATATCGGTCGAAAACGTTAGGTATTCACTACTGACGGAGGAAAAGGCTGAAAAACGGCATCCATCAATCTCTCTCCCCAGCTTGAGTTTTTCCACGTTCTATCCATTTCTGGCGATGACGGGAAGCTTTATTGTGGTGCTTTAGCCTCAAGACATTCCCCTGGAGGTCCTAGTAAAGACACATGCTTCGAAAACGTTAGGTATTCGCTCTACTGACGGAGGAAAAAAGTGAAAAACGGCAACCATGCGTTTAGTTTGACTCCAGCGTCCGTGGCGGGCGGGAGCAAGGCAGCGGCGGGGAGTGTGTGTGTGCGTGTGTGGTGTGTGCGCGGCGGTGCTCCCAGGACGTGTGTGTGCGTGTACATGTGTGCGCGTAACACCGGTGACGAGGTGCTACCGTTGCTGCTGCCGGCGGTGGTGCTGGGGACGAGTGCTGAGCGTGGTGGTGGTGGTGATGATGCTGGTGGTGGTGGTGATGGTGGTTGCCAGCTCGTAGGACCATCTCCCGCTCTCCCTGTCCTCCACTACCTCCCAACACCCACCTCTTCCTCCTCCCGCCGCCCTGCTGCCCTCAGCGTCTCGTATTGGGCAGCATCGAGCACTCCGTCAGCACTCATTTCCCACACGGCAGCCCCCGCCCCTTGCTGGCTGACTGATTGACTGACAGACTGACAGCCGCGAAGCCCCCAGCACTGGACCCCAATGTAAGTGTGTGTGTGTGTGTGTCGTTATTTTAACCTGTGTGCGAGGGATTCCTTTGTCAGGTTACTGTGTGTGTGTGTGTGTGTGTGTGTGTGTGTGTGTGTGTGTTAAATAATATATAATAACAAATATTTTAATAACTAGAATATATGTTGAGTTGGTTGATAAATTTTGCAAACATTACTCCTCAAAAACTGTTTCACTATGCTTGGAAAGATATATGAAAGTTATAATAGTAATTAAAACAATTAAATATTTATTAAAACTACAATACAACTTATATAAAATAATATGAACAAAAGAAATACCAGTAATAATGGTAACTTATAATTTTAGTTGTTTTAATAATAATAAGAAAAATACATAAATAATATCATTAAAAATAAAACCATTTGAGGTGCTTGCCTGTGTCCAAGCCTAGACCGTCCATACTGCTTGCGAATGACACAATTATTATATCAATATTATATTTCGCGTATTAGTCGAAACATATAATTTGATGACTTGATAAATGGACACACGTTTGCACTGTTTCTTTTGAATGGCCTTACTATGGGGAACACGCTGCATTATGCTCATCACCAGAAAGAACTTTTAATTTAATAGATAAAGAATTACTCTTTTAAACAAATTCCATTGGATGAGATCGCTCCATGACCGAGGTGTAATAAGCATACACAGTGCAGCCCGAGCATTGGGTTTGTATGTAGTGAATGTGTATGATTAAACTGGAATGAGTGTGTACCTTGATTTGATCGCCGTTGGTATAATTTGCGTAGCTCACACACACACACACACACACACGTTAATCATAGATAGACCCCTGTTTTAGCTTGACATTTACATACCAATACGTACACAGATCTTGTCTCACACACACACACACACACACACACACACACGTTAACATAGATAGACCCCTGTTTTAGCTTGACATTTACATACCAATACGTACACAGATCTTGTCACACACACACACACACACACACACACACACACACACACACACACACACACTAAATATAGACACCTCTTTTAGCTTGACATGTAACATAATAACATACCGTTCTATACATACACAGACCTTGTCAAACACTTATAGAACAGCAGAATCAGAATCAGAACTGTCACCCTCTGAGCTTCCTCCCACCATTCTGCCATGTCACACCCACCACCACCACCACCAACAACCCTGACTCATACACACTTTCATCTCCTATATTTTAATGCCCATATTGTCTTAGTGTTCTAAAAATAATTAAACGTATAGCAGTTCCACGAAGCTCTTACTGGGTATCTGAAAAAGGGTAGGGTAGGGACCGTGACGAGATCTGTGCAAGGTGAACTGGTCTATCTTGAATGTCACAGTCTGTATGTATCTATTTATGCATAGCTTAGTGTTGCCATAAAACTCCGCAGGCAAGGTTAACTTAGTGCCAACTGAATGTCAAGATGGGGTGTATATGTTCAGGTTGTTACAATGGTGGGGTTTTGATGGTGTGGATGATTAGTATCTGGCCTTATTTTCTTTGTTCTTCTTGTATTTATTGTTTATTGTCTGTTGCTGTTGTTTTTTGTAGGTAGTGTTCTTTCCTTTTTCCTTTTCTTCTTTTCCTTCTTTTTCTTCCACTTATTTTCCCACTACTACGACTACTACTATTACTCCTACTACTACTACTACTACTACTACTACTACTACTACTACTACTACTACTACTATTACTATTTATTTTTCTTGTTCCTCTTCTTCATGATCTTGTTCTTCTTGTTATTATTCTTCATGTTCTTTTTATTAATATTATTCTATTAATTCTTCTTGCATTTTTTCTTCATCTTATCATTTTTATTATTATTATTATTATATTACTTCTTCATGTATTTTCTTCTTCATCTTCTTATCATTTTTATTATTATTATTATTCTATTACTTCTTCATGTATTTCCTCTTCTTCTTCATCTTCTTATCATTTTTATTATTATTATTATTCTATTACTTCTTCATGTATTTTCTCTTCTTCTTCATCTTCTTATCATTTCTATTATTATTAGCTCTGCAATTTCCAGCATTAGCACCATCATTACTAGTGGCTTTAGCATCAACACGAGCCAGGCAGCCAGAAAGGACATCTCACAATAAAAACACTACCCGTTCCAGCGCCACCGCCCAGGGCCAACCACTAGAAAAAAAAGAGACTAGTACCCCCAAGACAGCCTTGAGCCACTATGAGCTTGCACGTTGAGGGAAAATTAAATAATTCACTTTATCCTATTAGGTGCAGGCGTGATAATAATAGTAATAATGATAAATAATGGCTGAAGACTTAGGGGTATATTCTTAATTTAAAGACTTCCACACCCAGGCTCTCCTATTTAACAAGGCTTTCGTAGGCGTTTTCCAGGGGTAGTTTAATGACCCTGGTGGTAGTTTGACCCTTGATGGAAGGTAATATATATGTTATGGCAGTCACTAATTCACCTATTCTTAAACACTTTGACGCCCAAGCTCTCCTATTTATCAAGGCTTTCGTAGGCGTTTTGGGCATTTCCAGGGGTACTTTGATGACCCTGGTGATAATTTGACCCTTGATGGAAGGTGTTATGTACGTTATAGCAATTACTAAGCGCTGTATTCTTAAACATTTTGACGCACAAGCTCACAATTTTGACAAGGCTTTCCTAGGCGTTTTGGGCATTTCCAGGGGTAGTTTCATGACCCTGGTGGTAGTTTGGCCCTTCTTCTTTACCATGAACGTGAAAAGACACTCATGAAAATTCGATTAATGTCACTCTCGGCCTTTGGAAATAATTGGTGTTTGAAGCGGAAGCGGCTTAAAATACCGCCCTTTAGATATCTTGACTTTACTTGCTCAGGAATCTTGTTATGATGTTTCCTTTCTGGTTTGTAGTAGCTGGCAGGGAGTGGGTTAGCATAAAGGTGCAGGGCCCATATTCTTAACATTTCATTGTTGCCCAAGTTCACCCATTTGACAAGGCTTTCGTAAAAGTTTTGAATACTTCCATGGGTAGTTTTAAAACCCTGGTGGTAGCTTGAACCTTCTCCTGTATCGAACCTAAAAAATCACTTATTAAAACCCGGAATGGTGTAACAAAAAGATGCAGGACTTATATTCTCAAACATTTCATTGCCCAAGCTCACCTATATATTTGACAAGGCTTTCGTAGGCGTTTTGGGCATTTCCAGGGGTAGTTTAATGAGCTGTGTGGTAGCTCGACCTTTCTTCTGCATCATGAACCTCAAAAGATCTCTCATTAAAACTCGGAGTGGAGTAACATGAAGGTGCAGGGCTTAGAATATATATTAAACATTTCGTTGCCCGAACTCACCTATTTGACAAGGCTTTCGTAGGAGTTTTGGACATACCCCTAGGTAGTTTTAATAGCCTGGTGGTAGGTTGACCCCTCTCTCTTCTTTTCTTTTTCTTCTTTTCCTTCTACTTCTTTATCTTCTCGTAAACCTCGAAAAATCACTCATTTGAACCCGACTGATCTTTTTGGCCCGTGGAAATAGATGATGCAAAAGGGGGAAGCGTTTGAGAATACCCAGACCCAGACCTGTCGTATTGCAGTGCTTGCTCACCAGAATAACGATTTAGCGAGTTGTTGAAGGGAGGGAGCAGTGTTATGCGGACGAGGGAAGGCGTGGCGGTAAAGATAGAAACCTTCACTTATATAATGCAATAATTAAACATCAAGGCAGGTAGAGGAAGAAAGGGAAAGGGAAATGAGAGGTAAAAAAATAAAGTGAAAAAATAGAAAAAAATATATAGTAAAAATGAATGAAGAAGGAATAAGGAAAATAAGACAATAAGGTAAATGAGTGAAAAAAAAGAAATGAAAGGTAAATATCAATGAAGAAGGAATAAGAAAAAAAAGCAAAGCGAAAAGAATGAAAAAAAAAGGAAAAAAGAAAAGAAAAAAAAAGAGTAAAAATAAATAAAACCATGAATAAAATTAGTAAGTCTTATTTTATTTTATTTAATTTTTGTAAAGATTAAAATAAAACCTTTCTTGTCATTCTTTGAAGCTCGCCTTAAATTAGGGTTTCCATTTTTTTGAAGGCTTATTATTGTGTCCTTTTGAAGTGTAAAGGAACAGCTGGGAATGGACTCAACCAACCTTGTATTTTAACTTTCCTTTTTATATATAGAATGTGACGGTTTTAATTCTCTCTCTCTCTCTCTCTCTCTCTCTCTCTCTCTCTCTCTCTCTCTCTCTCTCTCTCAAGAAAAAAGAAGAAAAAGAAAAAGGAAAACACTATCAACAACAGCAACAGATGGTGAAAAGAATAAAGAAAATAAGACTACTCTCTCTCTCTCTCTCTCTCTCTCTCTCTCTCTCTCTCTCTCTCTCTCTCTCTCTCTCTCTCTCTCTCTCTCTCTCCATAGTCTAACGCCAGCGCTGGTATGACTTGGCTCAAAGTATTTATGTAATCTCAACATCCTCTTATAACGATCAACCATGCACACTGTTCTCTCTCTCTCTCTCTCTCTCTCTCTCTCTCTCTCTCTCTCTCTCTCTCTCTCTCTCTCTCGGCAAGTTCAAGGCTTCAGTAATGCCAAGGCTGTGTCCGTTAGGCGTTTTTTTATGATGCTGCCTCGCTCAAGGTTCCTCCGTGTCCTGGTGTGACGAGAGAGAGAGAGAGACTTCGTAAGGTAAAGTAAATAGAACACGAGGGCAGATTTTGATGTTGTTTGTTTGTGTGTGTGTGTGTGTGTGTGTGTGTGTGTGTGTGTGTGTGTGTTCTTCATAATTTGTTTCTTTTTCCTTTTTGTCATCATTGTCGTCTTACTACTACTACTACTACTACTACTATACTGCACCACCACCACCACCACCACCACTAGTACTGTGTGTGTGTGTGTGTGTGTGTGTGTGTCGTCAGTGAATGAGTCAGTCTTGGCGGTGCTCAAGAGTGCTCAGCTGATGTGCTCATACTTTTTCCTAGGTCTTCCTCCTCCTCCTCTACTTCTCGTCATCTTCCTCTTCCTGTTGATGTTTAGACTATGGCTACTACTATTTCTGTGGCTATTGATGTTACTACTACTACTACTACTACTACTACCAATAATAGTAATAATAGTTATGACTACGTTTTATTTTTCTTCTTTTTCTTCTTTTCTTTTTCCTTTTCTTTTTTTTCTTTTACTACAGCTATAACACCTACTACTACTACTACTACTACTACTACTACTACTACTACTACTACTACTACTACTACTACTACTACTTTTTCTTGTTCTTGTTCTTTTCTTCTTTGATAATAATAATAATAATAATAATAATAATAATAATAATAATAATAGTAATAATAATAATTCTACTGCTATAAAAGTCATTCCAATTGATATATTATTATTATTATTATTATTATTATTATTATTATTATCATTATTATTATATTTGTACCGAGTCATCGTTGCCAAACACCCCTGTACCTCCTTCCCTTTCTCCCTCTCTCCCTTTCCCTTCCTCCATCCTCTCCTCCTCCCTTGCATGCGGCACACCCCCTTCCTTTCACCCCTGCTTGTGACACAGTACCTACTTTCCTGCTTCCCTTTCTCCTTCCCCGTCTCCCTCTCCCTTTCTTCTCTTCCTCCTCCTTCTCCTCTTCCCTCTTTTTCACCCCTCTGTCATCTCCACCCTTCCATTCTCGTCTCCTCCTCTTCCCTCTCTCTACTTCCTCTTGTCCCTTCAGCGGAGAATGTCTTAGCAGTGGAAGCTTTCAAAATGTATATACCTGTGATTGGATGGAATGGTTCACTGGTATGCTGTTCCGCCTTCACATTCTGAGCGTCCTGGGTTCGATTATCGGCCGTCTACTATAGTGTACATTTTGGAGAACTTTTTTTTTTCATTGCTTTGTATATATTCCCATTCTCTTCTTTCCCTTCTACTCTTCTTGCTTTCTTCTTCTATTCTCTTCCATTCTCTCCTGCTTTTCCTCAATCCTTCTCCTTTTTTCCTATTCCACTTCTCTCCATTCTCCTCCCTCCCATTTTCTTCCCTTCTCCTTCTCAGTCATCCTCTCTCCATCATTCTTTCCCTTCTACTTTTCCTTCCTTGTTCTCCTGTTCCCTTCTTTTCTCTTTTGGTTTTCCTCAATCCTCTCCCTCCCTCTCTCATCCTCCTTTTTTTCCTACTCTTGTTCTCCCCTTTCATTCCCTTTCCTCCTTTTCCTGTATCTCCCTTTTATTCCCATTCCTTCTCTCCTTCTCAGACCTTTTCTCTATTTTGCCAGCCCTTGTTCTCCCCTTTCCCTTCCTTCCTAGTCCCCTTCCTCCTTCTCCCACCTCCCCCATTTACTCCCCCGTCTTCCTTCCTCTTGCCAGCCCTTGTTCTCCCCTTTCTTCCTCGTTCCCCTTCCCTTCCCATCACTATCCCTTTCCTCTTCCCCCTTTCTCTCTTATTATCCCTTCACCCGCCTTGCTGCTCGTCTCCCCTTCCTTCTCTCCCCTTCTTTCACCCCCTTGCTAATGATAGTCTGTTCACTTTTGGGTCCGTGCAGTAATACCAAGTCCATTACTTGGGATTATTTCTCTTCCCTCCGAAAAATGAATAGTGGAATGACGAAGTGAACATGCATGCATTCCTGCGTGTATTTCTTATTGTGGTTCTACGCGTGTTGATATTGTTTGTGATTGTGTGTGTGTGTGTGTCTGTGTGTGTGTGTGTTCTGATTGTGATTCAACAGTTCTTTTTATATCAAGTATGTTAATTATAGATAATGATAGTATAACGCTTGCGAGTAATTGTTTTTTTTTGTCATAAATGGAAAAGTACGCTGTGGAAATGTTAATTCTTTGGTGAAGTAAAACATTGGACTGGAACCGACCGCTTTTTTTTTAATGATAATAGTGAAAGTAGTTTATTTAGTTTTATTTATTTATTTATTTTTTGTTAAGAATGGAAGTTATATATATTAGTGGGAGCAAGATGTGAGAGTAAAGGTTCGTTACAGATAATGGTCGATATGCAAACCAAAAATAAAAGTAAAAATTAATACATACTTTTTGCTAGGAAAGGAAGTACATGATTAGGTGTTGTGGCACGAACTGAACTGCGAGAGTAACAGTACGTTATAGATATTGATATTATTATGCAAACGGATTAAAAAGAATGACTAGTACCTTCGTCTGAAAGTTTATTAGTTGGCAGTGAAATATTCCGTACCAATTATTTTTTCCCATCGCTTAATAACCCGGCCAAAGAAAAACTGGTCCCGGAGGAGGTAGTAGCAGCCGTGTTGTCCCATTAAGAGAAAGACAAACACAAGCTCCAATGTATACGTGATTGATTACCGCGTGTATATGGGGAGAAAGGGGCGAGGGAGGCAGGGGATTGGCTGGGGGCGGGAGGGAAGGGGCGGGGCTTGGGGATCGATTCAGCCAATGGTGGGCGTCGAGATGAGGGAAAGGGGAGGAGCTAAGACGTCAAGTGTTTGTGCACGGATTGTATTTTTTATTTTTTTACATATTTTTTATTTATTTACCGTTTCCTTAATATATTTTTTTACTTATGTACTTATTATTTTACTGATTACTATTAATGGTTGTGATGAAGGCAATGGTGGTGGTGGTGGTGATGGCGTGGGTATATTGGTGGTGGTTGTGGTGGTGATGGGGAGCTTGCTGTGGAGGTGGTGGTGGTGGTGAAGGTGATGGGGGCTGTGTGTGTGTGTGTATGTGTGTGTGTGTGTACGAACAAGCTTGTGATGACCAGGTAATGGAGGTGATGGTGGTGTTGATGAGGGCCATAATTTGATGCAGAGAGAGAGAGAGAGAGAGAGAGAGAGAGAGATCCAAATATTTATTACAAACTTGGTGATTAAGCAACTGCGATTTTTTTAGAGTTGCTATCCTCTCTCTCTCTCTCTCTCTCTCTCTCTCTCTCTCTCTCTCTCTCCCCGGGCTGCGCTAGGCGGGGACTCACTATTGATTATAGTGAGGGAGGGAATGGAGGGAGAGAGGAGGGTGGAGGGGAGGGGAGAGAGGAAGGGAGGGAGAGAGAGAGAGGGGGGAGGGGGGGGAGTTGCAACGTGTGTGTGTGTGTGTGTGTGTGTGTGTGTGTGCTGGACCGGAGGGAGGTGGAGGAAGAAGTGGGTGGAGGAATATATTTTTGTCTCTCTCTCTCTCTCTCTCTCTCTCTCTCTCTCTCTCTCTCTCTCTCTCTCTTCAATGGACGATAGAAGGAAAAAGTCTATTGTTTTTTGGTATTGATCTCTTGTAAATGAGAGAGAGAGAGAGAGAGAGAGAGGCTGCTGCTGCTTCTTACTAAAATATGCACTGTGATTTCTCTCTCTCTCTCTCTCTCTCTCTCTCTCTCTCTCTCTCAATCTCCAGCACAACATGTATCACGAAATAATGACCCCAGAGAGAGAGAGAGAGAGAGAGAGAGAGAGAGAGAGAGAGAGCAGGTTCATGATTGTAGGCCCAGCGTGTCAGATTTTTTTCTCCTTTTTTGGAATATACGGTTGGGAGTAGAGGCAGCTGTGGTGGTGGTGGTGATGATGGTGGTGATGGTGATGGTGGTAGTGAGCGGCCCGTCTCCTGGAAGCATTGTGGTTAGGAGATAATGGTTGTTTGGATGGTGAGCGGTGTTGTTGGTGAAAGTGGTGATATGGGAGTGGTGATGAGGGTGGTGGTGATGCAATGGTGAGTGGTGGTGACATATTGGTGGTCGTGGTGTAGGGAATACTACTGGCGGAAGGAGGGGGTGATGATGGAGGTGGTGGTGGTGGTGGTGATGGTGGTGATGGTTGAATTCCGTGGAAGAGGATGTGCTTCCGCTCTCTGGTTGCTCTCTCTCTCTCTCTCTCTCTCTCTCTCTCTCTCTCTCTCACACACACACACACACGTTTAATCGTTACTTAATACTTACTAATTTCTGTGTAATTGCTTTCATCTGACCGTATCTGTCCATTATTTTTATTTTTTTCGTGTTTCTTTTTCATTCCTTTATCACTTTTTCTTTCCTTCATTCTTTCTTTTCCTAGATTTTCATTCATCTCTATCCTGTCAGTTTTCCTACCTCCCTTCTTCCCTTCCTTTTGTTTTCCTCCTCTTCCTCCTTTCCTTTATTTCTTTCCTTCATTCTTTCTTTTCCTAGATTTTCATTCCTCTCTATCCTCTCCATTTTCCTACCTCCCTTCTTCTCTCCCTCCCTTTCGTTTTCCTCCTCTTCCTCCTTTCTCTTTTTTTTCATTCCTTCATTCTTTCTTTTCCTAGATTTTCATTCATCTCTATCCTCTCCATTTTCCTACCTCCCTTCTTCCCTCCCTTTTGTTTTCCTCCTCTTCCTCCTTTCTCTTGTTTTTCATTCCTTTAGTCTTTCTTTTCCTATTCCTTCATTCCTCTCTATCTTCTCAATTTTCCTACCTCCCTTCTTCCTTCCCTCCTATTTGTTTTCCTCCTCTTCCTCCTTTCTCTTGTTTTTCATTCCCTTAGTCTTTCTTTTCCTATTCCTTCATTCCTCTCTATCTTCTCAATTTTCCTACCTCCCTTCTTCCCTCCCTCCCTTTCGTTTTCCTCCTCTTCCTCCTTTCTCTTTTTTTTCATTCCTTTAGTCTTTCTTTTCCTATTCCTTCATTCCTCTCTATCTTCTCAATTTTCCTACCTCCCTTCTTCCTTCCCTCCCTTTCGTTTTCCTCCTTTTCCCTCTTTTTCATTATTTTTTTCATCCCTTCATTCTTTCATTCTCCTATTTCTTCCTTCCTCTCTATCCCCTTAATTTTCCTACCTCCCTCCCTCCCTCCTTTTTTGTTTTCCTCCTCTTCCTCCTTTCTCCTTTTCTTTCATTCCTTTAGTCTTTCTTTTCCTAGTTTTCATTCCTCTCTATCTTCTCAATTTTCCTACCTCCCTTCTTCCTTCCCTCCCTTTCGTTTTCCTCCTTTTCCCTCTTTTTCATTAATTTTTTCATCCCTTCATTCTTTCATTCTCCTATTTCTTCCTTCCTCTCTATCCCCTTAATTTTCCTACCTCCCTCCCTCCCTCCTTTTTTGTTTTCCTCCTCTTTCTCCTTTCTTCATTATTTTTTCATTCCTTCATTCTTTATTTTCCTATTCCTTCATTCCTCTATCCTCTCACTTTTCCTACCTTCCTTTTCCCTCTCTCCCTTTCGTTTTCCTCCTCTTCCTCCTTTCTCTTTTTTTCATTCCTTTATTCTTTCTTTTCCTAGTTTTCATTCCTCTCTATCCTCAATTTCCTACCTCCCTCCCTTTCTTTTGTTTTCCTCTTCCTTCTTTCTCCTTTTTTTTCTTCATCCCTTCATTCTTTCATTCTCCTATGTCTTCCTTCCTCTCAATCCCCTTAATTTTCCTCCCTTCCTCCCTCCCTCCCTTCCTCTGTTAATTAGTTGATTACTCAATTGATTATTTAATTAATTATCTTCGATCGGCCTGTATCATCTTTCCTCCTTATTCTTTGTTTTTTTCATATTGATTCTTAGTTTTTTACATCCATTTATTTCTTCCTTCCTTTTTCCATTCATCCATTCTATAATCCAAAATGTGTGTGTGTGTGTGTGTGTGTGTGTGTGTGTGTGTGTGTGTGTGTGTGTGTGTGTGTGTGTGTTCCTCCCCGCCCATCCACCCCTGCTGTGTGCACATTTTGTTTGTTCGTCATTGTTTGTCTGTGTGTGTGTGTGTGTGTGTGTGTGTGTGTGTGTGTGTGACTGTTTGGATGTGCACACAATCTCTATGCATGACTGTTTACTGAGCTGGATGGAACCACACAAACACACCCACCCACACACACACACACACACACACACACACACATTTACATTAATCAAACAATCTTCTTTGCTTGAATATCTTTTTTTTTTTTTTATCTTAGCATTGTTCTCTCTCTCTCTCTCTCTCTCTCTCTCTCTCTCTCTCTCTCTCTCTCTCTCTCTCTCTCAACACTAAAACATATGTCCCCACCGTTTTTTTTCCGGCACTGCTCCCCCCTCTCAACCCTTGTCTGTGTCCCATGTGCTGCCCCGTTCATTATATAAACACAGACAAACAGACAAACAGACGCGGACTCTTCCCCACTTTATAGAACACCCACTACATACATCAACCACCAAGTTTCGTATTCTTAATTAAACATATCGGCGCCCAAACACACACACACACATACACACACACACAGAGACCAAACAGTGAAAGGCGTGTCACGTGGTATGTTATTTTCCTTGCACAATGGTGAAGATGATAACAAGATGGAGGAGGAGGAGGAAGAAGAGGAGGAGGAGGAGGAGAGGAGGAGGAGGAAGAAGGAGGAGGAGGAGGAGGAGGAGTGGCAGCTGATATGAGGAAAGGGGAGGAGGAAGGAGCCAGTATTAACAGAGGAGAGAGGTATGGGTGAGCGGGTGGTAGGAGAGGAGGAGGAGGAGGAGGAGGAGGAAGACAAGGGACCATTTTGTGTGATAAGAACATATGAAGAAAGGAAGATAAAGGAAGAAGAAAAGAAGAAAGAGAAGAGGAAGACACAGGAAGAAAAGAAGAAGACTAAGGAAAACGAACGTAAAAGAAGGAAGAGAAGAAGGAGAAGAAGTAAGAGGAACGTGACCATGAACGTGCAAAATAACCCTCGTGGAAGACCCGAATGATCTCCTCTTCGGCATTTTGGAAATAGTTGATGTTACTTAGAGGCGGAAGGATCTGAGAATGGCTACCCTGGTTCTCTGCTCGGCCGTGTCAAGAAGAGAGAGAAAGCAAGGAGGGAGTGAGTTATTATGTATGAAATAAAGATAGAGACGCTGAGTAGGAAATGAAGTTGAGTGGGGGGACGAAACAGTAGAAACAGGACAAAAAAGAAAACGGAAGGAAAAGGCAGGAAAAGGGAAATCCGTGAGGACCATATTTTTAAACCTATCAAGGCCCAAGAACGCAACTTTAACAACGCTTTCACGGGTAGTTTGGGCATTTCCACGGGTAGTTCTTTGACCCTGGTGGTAGTGTGACGAAGCTTCTGAAACATGAACGTGGAAATAACAGTAATCACAACGCTATTGATATCCTTTTCGTCTTTGGAAATAGCTGATGTTAGAGGCGGGAGCGTTTGAAAATACCGGTCTAAAAGCATCTTGGAGGAGGAGGAGGAGGAAGGAAAGTTGGGGAAATGAGAGGAATGTGAGCGTGTGCGAGAGACAAAGGAAGAGGAAGAGGAGAAGGAGGAGGAGGAGGAGGAGGAGGAAATGGGAAGGGATGTTGGTATGGGATTATATGTTTGGTTAGGAAGGAGGAGGAGGAGGAGGATGACTGGAGGAAGAGGAGAGGAGGTGGAGGTATGAGACTATGTGAGTGGAATGAAAAGAGGAAGAGGAGGAGGAGGAGGAGGAACATATGGAAGTAATGATGATGGCGGTGAGGAGGATAAGGAGGAGGAGGAGGAAGAGGAAGAATGATGTGACTGGAAACAAGGAGGAAGAAGGAAAGAAAAGAAGGAAAGAGAAAAGCATATGAGAGTAAGATGGAGGAGGAAGAGGAAGGGAATTGGAGACGGAGGAAAGAGGAGGAAGGAAGAAAGAAAGGAAGGAGGAAAAAAACCCAGTTAGAGAGAGAGAAGGGAGGGAAGGCTATGGGAGCAGGCGGAGGAAACGGAGGAGAGGAAGGAGGAGGTATGGAGGCGTGGGCGTGGTGGGTGGAGGAGGTGGAGGTGGTGGTGGAGTCCGTACATTATACTCAAGGTTAAGCAGAATGACAGGCGGGGCTTCTTGCCAAGTGGTGGTGATGGTGGTGGTGGTGGTACTGTGGGAGAGTGGTGGTTGTTGTTGTTAGTGGTAGTGGTGGTTATGATGGTGGTGGTGGTGGTGGTGGTACTGTGGGAGAGTGGTTGTTGTTGTTGTTGGTAGTGGTGGTGGTGGTATTGGTACTGTGGGAGAGTGGTTGTTGTTGTTGTTGTTGGTGGTGGTACTGTGGGAGAGTGGTTGTTGTTGGTGGTGATGGTGGTGGTGATGGTGGTGGTGGTGCTTAGTATACTTCAGAGGTGAAAACAAGACTACTACTTCTACTACTACCACTACTACTGCTACTACTACTACTACTACTACATCTCCTAGAGGCTGGTGGAGACGGTGTTAGTAGTAGTAGTAGTAGTTGTAGTAGTAGTGATGGTAGTGTATGATGGGGAGTTTGAGGAGGAGGAGGAGGAGGAAGAGGAGAGGAGATAGTGTGTTCATTGTTTTCTTGCATTAGACAAAAACAAATATTTACGTTCACCACCATCACCGTCAACACCACTACCACCACCACCACCACCACCTCTATTAAGCTATATTCCCCAAGCTCTCTCTACTTCCTTCTTCCTTCCTTCCTTCCTTCCTTCCTCATGCAAGTTACTCCATGCCTTTCCCTCACATAAATTCTCTCTCTCTCTCTCTCTCTGTGTGTGTGTGTGTGTGTGTGTGTGTGTGTGTGTCGTCCCCTCGCCTAATCACTAATGCCTCCCTTCTCTCCTCTCCCTTTCTCTCCCTTCTTCCACCTTTTTCTTCTCCCTCTTAATTATCTCTGCTTTCATCCTCCCTTCCTCCCGATTCGGCTTGATGACTCACTCTCTCCCTCCCTTTCTTCCCTCCCTATAACCTTCCTCCCATTTCCTCCCTCCCTTACTACTCCCTTACTACTCCCTTCTCCCTTTCTGCTCATACACCTGCGTAAGGATATTTAGATAGTAGTAATAGTAGTAGTAGTAGTAGTAGTAGTAGTAGTAGTAGTAGTAGTGGTTGTAGTAGTGATTGGAAGTAAGTGAAAAAAAATTGTATACTCTTAACCTACCTATTCCCGTGTGTGTGTGTGTGTGTGTGTGTGTGTGTGTGTGTGTGTGTGTGTGTGTTAGGCAAGGAACGTCACTCTATCCCTCCATGTTTTTCCCTTTATTTCTGTTTCTGTGTTGTTTTCATTTTCTCCTTTTCCTGTTTTCCCTTTCCTTTTTTTCCTTTTTTCTGTTTCCCTTTTCGTCTTTGTTTTCCCTTTTTTTCTGTTTTTCTCTTCTCCTTTCTTGTATGTTCTTTCATTTTTTCCTTTTCCCTCCTTTTTTTCCCTTTTCCTTTTCCATTTTCCTTTTTATGTTTTGGCAAGCCTCGAGCGAACACTATCGGCAGGAGGAGAGGACACACACACACACACACACACACACACCAATGGCCGCGGCAGCAGTGATCTCCGTGGCCCCATTTAGCAGTAGGTCACCTGTGGCGGGTGTAGCCTTTTAGGAGTCTGTGTCCTTACTGCTGCAGGGGTAGGGGTGGAGAGGTCGCGGAGGGCAGTGGCGTGGAGTGAATGTAACTTAGCTGTCGTGTGTGGGAGACCATTGACGAGTATAAAGGAGGAGAAGTAGCAAGCACCACTATTGAATCCTTATTTGCATTAGTACACAGAATGGTTTGTACTGAGACTGAATGTTACTGAGTTGTGTGTGGGAGTGGAGAGTAAATCAGGGAGGCCATTGACGAGTATAAAGAAGAGTAGCAAGCACTAATATTGAATCCTATGAGCATTAATACACAGGATGGTTTGTACTGAGACTGAATGTTACGGAGTTGTACGTGGGAGTGGAGAGTAAATCAGGGAGACCATTGATGAGTGTAAGAAGAGAGAAACAAAAGTAACAAGCACTGATATTGAATCCTTATTTGCATTAGTACACGGATGGTTTGTACTAAGACTGAATGTTACTGAGTTGTGTGTGGGAGTGGAGAGTAAATCAGGGAGGCCATTGATGAGTGAAAGAAGGGAGAAGAAACAAAAATAAAAAGCACTAATATTGAACCCTTATCAGGCTGGCTTGTACTGAGACTGAATGTTACTTTGCTGTTCGTGTGTGGTAGTGTAGAGCAAAGCACCGTGTGTGGGAGTAGAGAGCAAAATAGGGAGAGAAAAGTATAAGGGAGAAGGAAATGTAGCAAGGAAGCATTATTAAACCCTCGCCATGCAGCTTTAATTCACATGCTTCTGTACTTCCGTTGACAGTGTTAGCGTCTCAGCGTCTGTGGGAGTGGAGCGTAAAACAGGAAGAACCATTGATAAGGAGCCGAAGGAAGGAGGACAGTAACAAGCAGTAATATTGAACCCTCGCCATGCAGCTTTTAATACAACTCCTTCGGTACTCCCGTTGACAATGTTAGCGTCTCAGCGTCTGTGGGAGTGGAGCGTAAAACAGGAAGAACCATTGATAAGGAGCCGAAGGAAGAAGGACAGTAACAAGCAGTAATATTGAACCGATGTCATGCAGCTATAAATACAACTCCTCCGGTGCTCACAGGGACTGAATGTTAGCGTCTCAGCCTTCGAGGGAGTGTAGAGTATAACAGGAAGAACCATTGATAAGGAGCCGAAGGAAGAAGGACAGTAACAAGCAGTAATATTGAACCGACGTCATGCAGCTTTTAATACAACTCCGGTACTCCCGTTGACAATGTTAGCGTCTTAGCCTTTGTGGGAGTGGAGAGTATAACAGGAAGAACCATTGATAAGGAGCCGAAGGAAGAAGGACAGTAACAAGCAGTAATATTGAACCGACGTCATGCAGCTTTTAATACAACTCCTTCGGTACTCCCGTTGACAATGTTAGCGTCTCAGCGTCTATGGGAGTGTAGAGTATAACAGGAAGAACCATTGATAAGGAGCCGAAGGAAGGAGGACAGTAACAAGCAGTAATATTGAACCCTCGCCATGCAGCTTTTAATACAACTCCTTCGGTACTCCCGTTGACAATGTTAGCGTCTCAGCGTCTGTGGGAGTGTAGAGTATAACAGGAAGAACCATTGATAAGGCATGCGAAGGAAGAAGGGAACGTAACAAACAAATATTGAAACGTCGCCAGATTTAATAATACACATCCCCTTCTGCACTTGCATAGACAATGTTAGCGTGTGTGTGAGTGGAGAGCAAAGTTGAGAGACTATTGACAAGCATAAGAAGGAAGGAATAAAGAAAAGTAAAGTAATATTGAACCGTTGTCAGGTTTAATAATACACATCCCCTTCTGCACTTGTATAGACTGAATGTTAGCGTGTGTGTGAGTGGAGAGCAAAGTAGAGAGACTATTGACAAGCATAAGAAGGAAGGAATAAAGAAAAGTAAAGTAATATTGAACCGTTGTCAGGTTTAATAATACACTTCCCCTTCTGTACTTGTATAGACTGAATGTTAGCGTGTGTGTGAGTGGAGAGCAGAATAGAGAGACTATTGACAAGCATAAGAAGGAAGGAATAAAGAAAAGTAAAGTAATATTGAACCGTTGTCAGGTTTAATAATACACTTCCCCTTCTGTACTTGTATAGACTGAATGTTAGCGTGTGTGTGAGTGGAGAGCAGAATAGAGAGACTATTGACAAACATTAGAAGGAAGGAAGAAGGAAAGGTAAAGTAATATTGAACCTCTTGACGGAAAAGTAAAGTAATATTGAACCTCTTGACGGAAAAGTAAAGTAATATTGAACCTCTTGACGGAAAAGTAAAGTAACATTGAACCTCATCTCTGTAAGCATTTTCAACACGTGCTTTTTTACTCACCTAGATCTCTTTCGTTCACTTTTTTAACTTTTTTTTTTATAGGAGCAATGATTAGCGTTTTTTTCTCATTATTATTGTTTTGTTTTTTTCCCATGAGCTAATTCCGTTACTGTAAAAAAGGAGATGAATAAATAATTCGGTGTGTGGTGGAGTGCGAAATAGCGACAATTGACACCAGTATAAGAATCGAGAAAGAAAAGCTAAGTAACATTGAACATTCGTCATCATTGATAAACTCACTCAATATCGCTCAACCAACATCAACAGCGACAGCGAAGTGGAAGCAATCAACCACCCGTGGCTACAAGAAAGATAGAAGAGAAAAAAAGCTAAAATATTGAAAGCAACGCTGGATCTCAACCGTCAATACACATGCATGGGCAGTGACGTGGGCTGAATACCGTACTCTGGCGGCACTGGAGCGGAGAACCAAGCGGGGGAGACCAGTAACGGGTGACAGGTATTCTTAACCATTGCTCCTCAGGACACTCAAAATCGACGGAGACGAAATCTGGCAGCGTCGCTTTTCCTCCCCCTCTGTCCCCCTGTCCCTCCCTATTTCCCAGGAGACGGGAACTGTCAGGCGAGTCCAGGTGTGTGTGTGTGTGTGTGTGTGTGTGTGTGTGTGTGTGTGTGTGTGTGTGTGTGAAAGAAAATATACTGCAGTCCCTGTCAGGAGTACGCTTCGTGCAGCCTGGGGCGTCGTGTAGTGAGTGTTTCTTTAGGGGCTGTTACACTGGGCAAATTTTCCGTGGATCTTCAGTCAAACCACGATTCCCGCTAGCGTGGTTCTACTTTGTTTGTTGTTATTGCTAATGATGATGATGGTGAGTAATACCGTCGTCCTTCAAGGAACTCTACCGTAGCTTTGGAAGATCGTGGACACGGCAGAAAACCACGGAAATATGAGAACCACGCCAGCGGAAATCGTGGTTTTGACTGAAGATCCACGGAAAATTTGCCCAGTGTAATAGCCACTTTAGCCTGGCACGTTACTGGTCAGCTAAATAGGCAGAGCAGAAGCACAAGAAGATTAACTGTTTTCATGGATTTTTCCGTTGATGATGCAAAAAACATGTAAAACTACCACCAGGATCACAAACACAATCCATGAAAATCCCTGCAACTTCTACGACGAGAGGCTTATCTACCGGCCTCTTGCAGACTCCTTACGTTATGTTCTTATGTTCTTAAATAGGCGTACTGATGTGCCTATACATTTAAGAGTACGGTCTTTTGGGTAGTATTACATGACAAATCACATCCCAAGAACACATATTTGACAAGGCTTTCGTAGGTGTTGTGGGCATTTCCAAGGGTAGTTTTATGACCCTGGTGGTAGTGTGAGTCTTCTTCTGTACCATGAACCTGAAGAAACACTCATTAGAACCCGACTGAGCCCCTCTTTGACCTTTAAAAATAGCTGATGTGAGAAGCGAGAGTGTCTTTTAAAACCAACCTTAGTGTGTTCGTGGGAGTGGTTAGTGAAGGAGGTATATAAGGCAGACCATTGATGGATGCAAGAATATGGATAGATAACCAAACACTGATGAAAAGAATTACACAGACTCTGCCTCCAATACACGAGGTTCAGTGCTCACGTGGGGGACAGTAAGATCTTGGCCCTGACCGTGGGAGTGGCTGAACAAGGGATATAAAAAAGATCACTGACGGAGCTTAGAATGAGACGAGGCACGAAGGCAGAAGCAGGCAGGTAGCAAAGCGCTTCTCGAATACACAATAAGAGTCTGAGGGGCACATTCTGAAACATTTCGTAATCCAAGCACACGGACATTTGGCAAGGCTTCCGTATGAGCTTTGGGCATTTACAGAGGTATAGTTTTCTGACCCCTCTGGCAGTCTGATCATTCTTTTATGCCAGGAACCTACGAAACACTCTTAGAACGCGATTTATCTCCTTTTCTGCCTTTGGGAATAGTTAAAATGAGGGTTGGAAGCGTCTGACAATACCAAACTGAATCACTCACCACAGTCTGAAGGGGAGGGAGGAGGGGAAGGGAGGAAGGAGGTCACAGGCAGGGGAAACGACATGGACGGAATGCAAGTTACCAGGTAGAGATAGAGGTAGGGAGGGGGGTCGATGTGATGGGTGATCGAGAGGTGCACTAACAACAAAGCACCTGCCAACACCTGGGACCTGGGTGCACTTACCGTGTGTGCGTGTGGGGGTGGGGTGGCAGAAGGACCGGGGTTGGGGGGTGGGGGAGGTTGAAGAGGGTCAAGTGTAGGATGACGGTGAAAAAATGTGTTTGTCATCAGCTGGCCAAAGGAGGCGTGACGTGACTGAGGTATTGATGGATGAGAGAGACATAGGGTCGTCTTATGAGACATTTCGCCGCCCAAGAACACATATTTGACAACGCTTTCGTAGGAGTTGTGGGCATATCCAGGGGTAGTTTTATGACCCTGGTGGTAGTCTGACCCTTCTTCTGTACCATGAACCTGAAGAAACACTCATTAGAACCAGATCGATCCCCTCTTTGACCTTTAGAAATAGCTGATGTTATATGGCAAGATGTCTTGTAATACCAGCCATAGATGCAAGGAATAGATAGACCAATGGATGAGGCAAGAAATATAGACGGATGAGAGAAGGAGGAAGAGCTGACGGGGATATGGATGAGAGACAGATGCAGGGAATGATAAACAGAGCAAGATATTGAAGGTGACGGAAGAGATAAAGTTAGGAATAGAGAGAGACCAGGAGACAGAAGGAATTAGACGTGACCGGGGTTGTGATGCATGAAAGAGGCAGAGATGTACGGAATGAATAGACCAATAGATAATGCAAGAAATAGATAGACCAGTGGTTCTTAAATGCATGTAATTATATACAGTTGTGTTATTAATATTAAAAAAACGTTGATATTTGTGGCGCTGCATTTTAATGATGACAAAGATACTAATGTCAGTGTTGATAATAAATACTTATGGTAAATGTTTTTTTTTTTTTTTTTTTTTTTTGTGTGTGTGTGTGTGTGTGTGTGTGTGTGTGTGTAAAGCATTTTCCTGGTAACAACAAGTGATTTCCTCATGCTGACGAGGCTTTATTCCCCTCCCCTTTTATTTATTTATTTATGTATTTTACTTCTGCAAAGACCGAAGTCACCGAACCTCTTGCCATATTCTTACTTCGGCACCCAAGCGCAAACATTCGACAAGGCTTTCGTATCGGAGTTCTGGGCATTTCCAGGGGTAGTTTGATGACCCTGGTGGTGTACTTCGCCTCTTCTTCTGTACCGTGAACGTAAAAAAATCACATTAGAACCCGATTGATCCCCTTTTGGACCTTTGGAAATAGTTGACGTCTGAGTCAAATGAGATTACCGAACTTCATCTTAATTAACTGCGTGTGTATCATTGGGAGACAGACAGACAGGTCGGTATTATAAGATACTTTCGCTTCTGACATCAGCTATTTCTAAAGGTCAAAGAGGGGGGTAATCTGGCTCAAATGAGTGTTTCTATTGATTTCATGGTAGGTACAGAAGGTTTAACACCACCAGGGTCTTAAAACTACCCATGGAAATGCCCACAACTCCTACGACAGCCTTGTCAAATATGTGTTCTTGGGCGACGAAATGTCTTGTGATACGACCCACAGATAGACAGACGGCCGGCCAGCGAGTCTTGTATCATTCGCGAAGAGAAAGGAAAAAACAAACTACAAAGTGATCCCTGTACGTGATGGGCTGTTTGGGGGGAAGTTCGTCAGCGGCGGAAAGGGAAACGAGATTAAAATAGAAAAATGCAGGATCGTCCAGCGCTGAATGTTTAACAAAGTAATGCCTGAATGAGGAGCCCAGCTTTAGAGAGAGAGAGAGGGGGGGGCGTGGGGGGGAGGAAGGGTTAGGGGGATGTCAGCAGTGGCGTTTGAACTGAAGGAAGGAAGGAAGGAAGGGAAAGATGAGGACGAAGAAAAATCATTGGAAAGATATTTTTGGCCAGCTGCCGGGAGTCACGTCAAGAGTTAAGAACGGGCAAGATTTTGACATTTTCCATCGACGAACATTTCTGGCTGGCTGATGAGCTGATTGGGGAAGGTTCCGGCCAGAGATGGAAGCTGAAGGGGGGGGGGGGGGTTATGGAGCAGGGAACGCCGTGGTGGTGATGGCGGTGGTGGTGGTGATGTGATTTGGTGATGGCGGTGGTGTGGCAGCGCTGTGGTGGTGGTGGTTAGGCAAGGTTTGGTTGGGTTAGGTGGTGTTAGGTTAGGTTAGATTAGGTTACGTTAGGTTAGGTTGGTGGTAGGTTAGGTTAGGTTAGATTAGGTTACGTTAAGTTAGGTTAGTGGTGGTAGGTTAGGCTAGGTTTGGTTGGGTTAGGTGGTGTTAGGTTAGGTTAGAATAGGTTACGTTAGGTTAGGTTGGTGGTGGTAGGTTAGTTTAGGCTAGTTGGTGTTAGAAGTCACGTTAATAGGATATATTGCAGGGGATGGTAAGCTAATAGTAGTAGTAGTAGTAGTAGTAGTAGTAGGAACAATAGCAGTAGAGTAGTAGTGTTGGTAATTGTAGTAGTAGTAGTAGTAGTAGTGAAAGTGGAGGTGATGACTACAAAAAATATGACCCTAGTACTGCAAATGTGGTCATCAGTAGTAGAAGTAGTAATATCTCTGTTTAATATACACAAAGGTTATGATGGTGGTGATGGTGACTTGTAGTGCTGCTGTAGTATATATATGTAATGGTGATGGTGGTCATGATGGTTACTGTAGTGTTGTAGTGATGGTGGTAGTGGTAGTAGTAGTAGTAGTAGTAGTGGTAGTGATGGTGGTGGTCATGATGGATACTGTAGTGTTTGTGATAGTGGTATGGCTGTAGTGATGGTGGTGGTGGTGATGGTGGTAGTGTTGCTATATAGTAGTAGTAGTAGTAGTGGTGGTGGTGATGGTGCTGGGGGAGCCGCGTCTCTTGCTGGCGTAGTCTCCCTCTCTGCCCCCTCCCTCCCTCCTCCAGCACCAGACGGAGGAGGGAGGGGGGGCTAGGGAGGGGAGGGGAGGGTCGCTCTACGGCTGTATTGATCTGCCCGTGTGTGCTGTTCTCGGCCAAAAATGTTGCCAATTTATCATTTAGGTGCGTGTGGAGGAGCTGGAGGAGGAGGACCACGAGGAGGAGGAGGTAGGAAGAGGAAGTTGTGGTGTGGAGGAGGAGAAGAGGACGAGGAGGAGGAGGAGGAGGCGTTGTGGTAGTGGTGGTGGTGGTGGTGGTGGCGACGGTGTGTGTGTGTGTGTGTTCGCTCGGGGTGTGCATTCATTGAGGTGGTGGCGGGCTGGACTCGACCTTCACTCCCTCCCTCCCTCCCTCCATGTCCCCCCCTCTCCCTCCATGTCCCTCCCTCCCTCGCCAAGGTTTCCAGAGGTTGCCAACGTACCCCAGACTGCCACTCACCCCCTTTTTTTTCTTTTCTTACCCTTCGTAACTTGTCCCTTCGCTTCATGCCTTGAGTGACCCGGGCATGACCTGGGCGTGGAGGGGCATGGGTGAAGGGGGCAGGGGTTAGGGAGGCATAGGAGGGCAAGGGAGGAAGGGAGAGCGAGGGAGAGAGGGAGGGAGAGCCGCGGTGTGTAAGTCCGCCGTGCAGTTGGCTTTAGTCGAGTGAGGGTGGCGGCGGTAGCAGGGAGGAGAGGAAGAGCGAGAGAGAGAGAGGGAGTGTGCGTGTGTGAGTGCGTGTGGAGAAGACGGATAGACCGACCTCCTCCCTTCGCCTACCACCACACCAACGCCGAACCTTCCTTCCTTCCATCTACCTCCACCATTGCCAGTCTCCGCTTGCTCCTACCTCGCCCTGCTCATCTTCCTCCCTCACCAAATTTTAAACATCCTACCTCCTGCTCCTCCGGTTACCTCACCTACCCCTGCTCCTGCTCATCTTCCTCCCTCACCAAATTAAACCTCCAATCCACCCACAGGCAGTCTTCTTCCCCGCCTCCTCCTCTTCCTCCTCCTCCTCCTTAATCCCGTTCTTCCTCCACGTCACTACCTCGTCCTCGTCCTCGTCTTGTTACCTCATCCTCGTTCTCAAAAGTGGTCGCCGCGGAATCAGTCGTTCGTGTCTCGTTCGGTACACACACACGAGACAAGGCCAGGAAAAAGAACGAGAAAGGTCTATATAGTGTGCGTGCGTGAGCGACCATCCTGTGTGCGAGTGTGTGCGTGTGTGCGTGGCAGAAACACCCACCAATACCACTGCAGCACCACGTCTCAGAGCGGCAGACGACGGTGGTGCTCCTCTTCCTTCCTCTTGGTCCTCGTCATCACCACCATCAACACCACCACTCACCATGTCGTAGGCTAGAAGCACTCGCTACCCTCACAACCTCCTTATTGGTGGTGTAGCAGTTGTAGCAGGAGTTTTAGTAGTGGTGGTGCAGAGTTGTCTTGTAGAACTGAGGCAGACTCCACTGGTTTTATTTATTTACTTTTTATTTCTTTGGGGCGTCAAGTGGAGTGGTGGTGGAGGTGCGTCGTCGGGGCACTCACAACCGTCACTGGTGTTGCCCGTTGTGGTGGAGGTGGTGGAGAGGTGGCGTGGCGGCGGAGGTGGAGGCGGCGGTGAGGGCAGCAAGGTGGAGGTGGTGTGGAGGGGTTTGCTGCTCACGTGGTCAGCGGCGAGGCGACTCAGGATGAAGGTGACCCGAGACGCGACCTCCAGGTGAGTAAGGTCACTACCACACCTGACCTTGCACACACACACACACACACATCTGTCTACATGCATGACCTTAACCTGTGTACACAAATTGAGTCTCTCTCTCTCTCACACACACACACACACACACACACACACACAGGTAAGGTCATCCCTACCTTTCTACAGACGTGACCTTCATAAGTGTACACAAGCTGACCTCACACACACACACACACACACACACACACACACAGCTGCAGCATAATCTCGTGTAGGTAAAAGATAGGTGGGAAGCTTTCCACGAAAACTACAGTATAAAAGAAACAAATCCCCGCATTGCAAACTTAAACAATTGTAGAAGTCACGGAAGTTGAGATCAAAGACAATATTACATCAAAGTTGAGATATTTTAACGACGCCGGGAATATTCTTTGTGTAATTTTAGTTTGCATCATCCCAGTCGGCATTCCCGTCGTTTCGTCATATACAATACCTCTGGACCTTGTTATTTTTAAGGCATATGTTTTACTCGAGTCCAGGTCATACTCTTAATACATTTCGCCGTCCAAGTAGGTTACACAAATTTGACAAGGCTTTCGGAGGAGTTCGGGGGCATTTCCAGGGGTAGTTTTATGACCCTGGTGGTAGTTTGACCCATCTTCTGTACCGTGAATTTAAAAAAAAACATTGATCTCCTTTTTGGCCATTGGAAAGAAATGATGTGAGAGTTGGAAGCGTCTGAGAATACCCTAACCCTGCTACATGAAGTAACGAGAGTTGGATTTTTATTTATAGTGAATATATGTTGTTGAATTGCTTTTATTCGTTTATTATATTTTTTTGGGGTCAACTCCAGATGTGACAATTTGTTTCTCAGTTATAAATTTTTATCGTTTTCTAATTGAGTGTTTACATGGATACCAGAGTTTGGGATGTAGAGTTTTTATACAGTTACAGTTTTTTTTATTATTTTATTATTACATAGATGGTCAGCCTGTCATGCCCCAAAAAATTACACACACACACACACACACACACACACACACACACACACACACACACACACACATGCACTGAGTTTGTCCATTATTTCTGCTGTACTTGTGCGATCTCCTCTAGTTGATATTCTTGACACACACACACACACACACACACACACACACACACACACAACACACACACACACATGCACTGAGTTTGTCCATTATTTCTCCTGTAGTTGTGCGATCTCCTATTGTTGATATTCTTGACACACACACACACACACTCACACACACAACACACACACAACACACACACACACACACACACACACACACACACACACATGCACTGAGTTTGTCCATTAAGTTGTGCGATCTCCTCTAGTTGATATTCTTGCATTTCCTTTATTTCTTCCTCTCCTGTCTTTCTGTGTAGCCCTCGTCTTCATCTCCTCCTCCCTTTTATCGCCTCTCTTTGTCTGCATAGCTAACTGTTCTCTTCTTCCCCTCTTCATTACGTCTCACACATCTTTATTGGATTATGTCTTTGTATTGCTTTATCTTCTTTGCTCTCTCTCTCTCTCTCTCTCTCTCTCTCTCTCTCTCTCTCTCTCTCTCTCTCTCTCTCTCTCTCTCTGTATGAGCAAGTGTTCGGTGTTATTTCCTCTTTCAAGTACAGCTGAAACGGTGTGTGTGTGTGAGAGAGAGAGAGAGAGAGAGAGAGAGAGAGAGAGAGAGAGAGAGAGAGAGAGAGAGAATGTAATTTACAGTATAGTTCAGTTTGCAAAGGAAAAAAATAAAATAAAGGCAACATGTTCTTTTTGTGTGTGGGGGTGACTAAAAAAAAATATATAGCATCATACATACATATTTATACATCTCTTTATACAATCATGCATATATATAGATTCATACATGCAGAGAGAGAGAGAGAGAGAGAGAGAGAGAGAGAGAGAGAGAGAGAGAGAGAGAGAGAGAGAGAGAGAGAGAGAGAGAGAGAGAGAGAGTAACGTCAGGGAACACCAACAAAGAGGGAATCAAATAAATGGTCTGTGGGAGGGTGGGGTGGCGGACGAGGAGGCTACGGCAAGGACAGTACCTACATGTGCGTCCGTGTGTGTGTGTGTGTGTGTGTGTGTGTGTGTGTGTGTGTGTGTGTGTGTGAACATAAACGTATTTCTCCGTGTATGTAACGTTTTTTATTTTATTTTTTCACTCAATAAGCTAAATTAAATGAGTAAAAATTGTGTGTGTGTGTGTGTGTGTGTGTCCACGGTAAATGTTCTTGTTGCTTGCTCTGAAGTCGGGCAGGGCACTGTTACTTAGCGGGCAAGCTGCGTCTACTGCATGAAGAAGATATATTATTATGTGGCAGAGCGCGTGTCCCGAGGCTGTGTGATGCTAATAATAAAAATGTTCATGCGTGCAGAACGAAGAGAAATGGAAAATGTATTATGAGGCTAGCCGAGCGGGACGTGCTGGGTGCTGGGAAAAATAGGATAAACATGGATATTTGGATGTTGTGTGTGTGTGTGTGTGTGTGTGTGTGATTTGCTAAACGACAAAAAGTTTTACGTATGCATGTGTGTGTTTGTGTGTGTGGATTTGTAATAGTAAGAGAACCTTGACAAAATATGGAGCTTTTTGTGTGTGTATGTATAGTTTGTGTGTTTTAGGTCAATGGTGGAGGGATGAATAGTTCTGAAATCCCTTGTTTACAACCGTGAAGTATTGATGGAAAGGCACATTGTTATGATTTTATGAATAGCTGATTTTCATAACATTTAAATTTTGGAAAGTGTGTGTTTTGTGTGTTTTAGGTCAGTGGTAGAGGGATGAATAGTTCTGAAATCCCTTGTTTACAACCGTGAAGTATTGATGGAAAGGCACATTGTTATGATTTTATGAATAGCTGATTTTCATAACATTTAAATTTTGGAAAGTGTGTGTTTTGTGTGTTTTAGGTCAGTGGTGGATGGATGAATAGTTCTGAAATCCCTTGTTTACAACCGTGAAGTATTGATGGAAAGGCACATTGTTATGATTTTATGAATAGCGGATTTTCATAACATTTAAATTTTGGAAAGTGTGTGTTTTGTGTGTTTTAGGTCAGTGGTGGATGGATGAATAGTTCTGAAATCCCTTGTTTACAACCGTGAAGTATTGATGGAAACGCACATTTGTATGATTTTATGAATAGCTGATTTTCATAACATTTAGATTTTGGAAAGTGCGTGGTTTGTGTGTATTAGGTCAGTGGTGGAGGGATGAATAGTTCTGAAATCCCGTGTTTACGACCATGAAGTATTGATGGAAACGCACATTTGTATGATTTTATGAATTACGGATTTTCATAACATTTAAATTTTGGTATAAGTGAAACTACTTAGTGTATAGATTAGACACATGAATAGTATATCTTTTTAGGGGTAAGGGAAAGAAGCAGATGAGTGTTGGCAATATGTGAAGGAAGGCGAGGTGGGTGAGTGTTGTCAGTAGTGAGTCAGCTGTGAAGGAGACGAGGTGAGTGAATGAATAGAGTCAGCTGTCGAGTGTTTGCAAAATGAAGGAGAGCGAGGTGGATGAATGTGGAGTCAGAGTCAGCTGTGAAGGAGGGCGAGGTGGGTGAATGAAGAGAGTCAGCTGTCGAGTGTCGTCCAAGTGAATGAAGGCGAGGTGGATGAATGAAGAGAGTCAGAGTCAGCTGTGAAGGAGGGCGAGGTGAGTGAATGAGGAGAGTCAACTGTCGAATTTAGTCCAAGTGAAGGAAGGCGAGGTTGGTGAGTGTGGCGTCAGCCGTGTGTGTGTGGGGTGGGGGGGAGCAGGATTCGATAAACTTAATGAAATGGAAAACATAATTGCCGGATTAAAAGATTTGTGCTACTGAAAAATAATTGTTTAACGGAGCGAGCTTTGATAAACATTTCACGATATAGTAGCAGTGAGTGTGGCGTGTGGATGTTAGGAAATGAACCTGACTATTATTATTATTATTATTATTATTAGGTATTAGTAGTAGCGGGAGGAGGAAGAAGAGGAGGAGGAGTACCATTTTTATCCATGCTATTTTTATCATACATTTTTTTCCCTTTTTCTAATATTTTTCTTTCTTCACAGGTAAGTGTGGGCGAGGCGCTTCTACGGGACAGGTGTGACCGGCCGCCTCAGGTGTGTGTGTGTGTGTGTGTGCGCGCGTGTGTGTGTGTGTGTGGAGGGGGGGAGGGGGGTTGTTATCCGTATAGGGTGTGTCTGGGAGGTTGAGGAGCTTGCGTTACTGACTCTTCTGTTGATATTTCCACTACAGTAACCACGAGTACCACCACCACTACTGATATGCTACAACCTCCACTACTTTTTTAATGTTTTTGGTCTAGCGTAGTGGTGGTTGAGGTGGTGGTGGTGGTAACACTGATGATTATAGTGATGGTAGTATTATTGATGGCACTTTATAATCCGTGGTTAGCCTTCACTCACCTATTATGTTTTACTAGTGGCAGGGAAAAAAAAAATGTGTGTGTGTGTGTGTGTGTGTGTGTGTGTGTGTGTGTGTGTGTGTGTTCAGGAAATGCCATACATTCCAGCATGGCGCTTTGCTATTATTACCGTTTCATGATTTTAGCTTGAAGGCAAAAAAATGTGATGGTGGGCATGGGGGTGAGGTTAATACCCTTAGCACAGAAAAAAAAAAATGTGGTAGTGGTGGTGGTGGGGGTGGGGGTGAGATTGTTAGGTAGAGAATTAAAAGCCATGTTTTTTTATATTTTTTTTTACAACAAAGGGGATAGCTCAAGGGCACACAAAAAAAGGAAACGATAATTTAAAAAAGTCCGCTACTCGCTGCTCTCACAAAAAAAAAAAAAAAAAAATCAAAAGAGATGGCCGAAAGAGAGGTCAACACACACACACACACACACACACACACACACACTAATGAAGAAAAAGTAGTTCTAAAGTTAGAGATAATAGTTGTAACAGTAGTAGTAGTAGCAGCAACAGAAGCAACATTAGTAGTAGTAGTAGTTGTAGTAGTAGTAGTGGTAGTGGTGTTAGTAGTGTTAGTAGTGGTAATGCAATGTAGTAAGTGGACTGGTGATACTTTTTATAATTGGTGATTAGGAGTTTGTTGTGGTGGTGGTGGTGGTTGGTGTCTTGGTGCAGTGCTCGGAGTGGTGTTTTGGAGGTGAATTGATAGTGGTGGTGAAGCTTAGGTGTGGTGGTGTAGTGGTTAGTTTAGTGGAGTGGCGACGATGAGAGTGATGAAAGTGGAGTTGATGGCAGTGGTGTTTTGCGTGGTGGTTAGTTTAGTGGAGTGGCGACGATGAGAGTGATGAAAGTGGAGTTGATGGCAGTGGTGTTGATGAAAATGGAGTTGATGGCAGTGGTGTTGTGCGTGGTGGTTAGTTTAGTGGAGTGGTGACGATGAGAGTGATGAAAATGGAGTTGATGGCAGTGGTGTTGTGCGTGGTGGTTAGTTTAGTGGAGTGGTGACGATGAGAGTGATGAAAATGGAGTTGATGGCAGTGGTGTTGGAACCTTGGAAGTGGAGTTGTGACTGGTGGTGGTGATATAATGTGGAGTGAAGTTGTGACTGTGGTGGTAACGATGGTGATGGAAGTGGAGCTGTAATAGTGGTGGTGGTGGAAGTGGAGTGAAGAGTGACTGTGGTGGTGTTGGTGGTGGTGGTGATGTTCGTAATATAGGCAGGTTTTCGAGCACCACAAACCCAGGCCATAAAGATAACAGCTACTTCAACACCACGCCATATTGCACCTCCACCACCACCACCACCACCACCACCACTACACCACACCAATATCATGACCACGGCTCCACCACCACCACTACACCACACCAATATCATAACACCACTATTCTAACACCACTACAAAGCTAACGACATCACCACCACCACCACCACCACCACTACTACTACTACTACTACTACTACACCATTGCTCCTGACAACACCGCCACCACCACCACTCCTACACTTAGAGAGAACACCACTAACCTTCACCACCACTTCTACAACACCACTTCATCACCACTACACCACCACCACGCACCGCCTGCATTGATTTTCTATACAAGGGCTGTGGAAATGTGATCCCCTCCCTTCCTCCCTCCCTTCTCTCCCTTCCTGTCACGCTTCCCCTCCTTTTCCTCTCCCTCCCTCCCCCCCTCTCTTCCCTCCTTCCCTCCCTTCATTCCTTATCACGTCCCTCCCTCCCTCCCTCTCTCCTCTTCAATTTCCCCTCCATTCCTTTTACCCTTCCCCTCCCTTCCCCTCTCTTCCTTTCCTCCCCTCAGTCCTTAATGCTTTTCTCTCCCTCTTCCCATTTACCTCCCTCCTCCTTCCCTTCTCTTCCCTTCCCTTCGTCATTATGTCTTTCCTTCCTCTTCCTTTCTCTTCCTTTTCCTTTCCTTTCCTCTCCTTCTTTCCTTCCCTTTCTTTCTCTTTTCCCTTCCCTTTCCTTCCTTCTGCCTTCATATCTTTCCTTTCCCTCTTCTTTCCTTCCTTCCCTTCCTTTCTCTTCCATATACTTTGTTTCCCTTTCCTTCCCTCTTTCCCTCACATCCATTTATTTGCTTGCCCTTCGCTCTTTCATTTATATCCCTTCCCTTCCCTTCTGTTTCCTAATCTGGCCTTCCCTTCCCTTCCCTTCCCTTCCATTTCATTTACTAAAGTCTTCAATTATTTCCTCTCCTTTCTCCTCCCTTCCAATTATTTTTTCCATTCTCTCTCCCCTTCTCTCTCCTTTCCTTCCCTTTATCTTCTCTACCCCTCTCTCTCTCTTCCCTTTCCCACCCTTTCCCTTTCCTGCGTATCCCTTCCATTTCCTCTCATTTCTAGCCCTTCTCTTCCCTTCTCCCCTTTCCATCCCTTCCATTTCCTTTTCCTGCATTTCTCTTTCATTTCCTTCCCTTATCCCCTTTCCCATCCTTCTCTTCCCTTCTCTTCCATTTCCTTTTCCTGCATTTCTTTTTCATTTCCTTACCTTTCCTCTCCCTTCCCTTCCCTTCCCTTCCCTTCCCTCTCTTCCCTTCCCTTCTCCCCTTTCCCTCCACCCTTTTTCCCTTTCCTCTTCCCTAATCTAACTATCCTTGAACCTTTCCTCTTCCTTCCCTTCCCTTCCCTTCCCTTCCCTTCGCTTCTTTCCCTCCACCCTCTTACCCTTTCCTCTTCCTCTCCCTTCCCCCTTCTCATTTTTATTCTCCTCGGTTCTTTCTTTTCTTTTTCAAACATTGCTTCTTTTTTCTTCTCTTCTAATTTTTGCTTCGCCTCCCTACCATCCTTCTCTCTCTCTCTCTCTCTCTCTCTCTCTCTCTCTCTCTCTCTCTCTCTCTCTCTCTCTCTCTCTCTCTCTCTCTCTCTTTACTTCGTTTATTCGTTCCCCTTCTCTCCTTCCCTTCGTTTCTTCATTTTTCATTTTTCATTTCGTTTTTATATTTTTTATTTTTTATTCTTTCCTTCCCTTCTTTCTTTTCTCCTTTGTTTCCCTTTAATGTATATTCCTTCCTTCCTTACTTCTTTACTTTATCTTGCTTCATTCCCTTTTTTCCTTCCTTTCTGCCTTTCCTTGTTTTCATTCTTCCTTCCTTCATTCATTCATTATCCTCCTTCCTGCCTTCTTCATTTTCATCTCCCTACCTTCCTTCCTTCCCTCCCTTCTTCCTTTCTCCCCTTTCCGTCCTTCCTTCTTTCCTTCTTTCTTCCTCTCCTTTTTCCTTCTCCTTCCTTTCTTTCTTCATCTCCTTCCTCCCCTCCTTCCTTCCTTCCCTCCCTCCCTTTCTCCTTCCTTTCTCCCCTCTTTCCTTCCTTCCTTCCTTTCTTTCTTCATCTCCTTCCTCCCCTTCTTCCTTCCTTCCTTTCTTCCTCTGCATTTCCTTTTATCATTCTTCCTTTTTATCATCCTTTCCTTCCTCTTCCTTCCTTCCTTCCTTCCTTCCTTCCTTCCTTCCTTCGTTCCTTCGTTTACATTAATTTACCAGGGACGAAGACTTTGTAATTAGCTTCAACATTTTTATGCATTTCCCTCTTATTAAAACTCTCTCTCTCTCTCTCTCTCTCTCTCTCTCTCTCTCTCTCTCTCTCTCTCTCTCTCTCTCTCTCTCTCTCTCTCTCTCTCTCTCTCTCTCTCTCCGTATATATATGATATTTATATGACATTTCCCTCGTGGCTCTTCCTCTCTCCTCCTCCTCCTCCTCCTCCTCCTCTGGGACAGGTGTTGACGATGTATACGGGGCAGGTGTGTGTGTGTGTGTGTGTGTGTGTGTGTGTGTAGCAGGGCGGGGCTGGTTTATACAGGTGTGTGGGTGGCAGGTGTGGGTGCATGCGGGTGTAACTACTATAAGGTGAGGCAGGTGTGTTGATGTGCATATGTGTAGCGGGGAGAGAGGTATGCAGGTGTTTAAATGAAAATTATTTATTTATTTATTTATTTTTTGGGGGGTTGGCAGGTGTGTGCATGCTTGTTATAGGAAGGTTTGGGGCAGTATTCACGTGTGTGTGTGTGTGTGTGTGTGTGTGTGTGTGTGTGTGTGTGTGTGTGTGTGTGTGTGTGTGTGTGTCTAATTGGTTGCATCACAGGTGTATGTAGAGGCAGATGTGTGATTATTTATATTCATGAAGAAAGGAAGGAAACAAGGAAAGGCAGCGAGGTAGGACGGAAGGAATGTAAAGGAAGGGAAGGAAGGAATAAAAGAAGGAAAAAGAGGCAATGTGTGTGTTTGTTTATATTCGTGAAGGAAGGAAGGAAGGATGGAAGGAAGAGTGAAAACAAGGAAAGGAGGAAAGAAAGAGAAGAAGCAACAGAGGAAAAAAGGAAGGAATGTAAATGAAGGGAAGGAAAAAGAAAGAGGCAGATGTGTGTTTGTTTATATTCGTGAAGGAAGGAAGGAAGGAAGGAAGAGTGGAAACAAGGAAAGGAGGAAAGAAAGAGAAGAAGCAACAGAGGAAGAAAGGAAAGAATCTAAATGAAGGGAAGGAAAAAAAGAGAATATGTGTTTGTTTATATTCGTGAAGGAAGGAAGGAAGAGTGGAAACAAGGAAAGGAGGAAAGAAAGAGAAGAAGCAACAGAGGAAAAAAGGAAGGAATGTAGATGAAGGGAAGGAAAAAAGAGGCAAATGTATGTATATTCGTGTGTGTGGAGACTGTATTAGTATAGCTGGGTGGGGTAGGCAGACAGGTGTGAAGGGCTGGGGCGCCACAGAGATAGATTAAGTATGAAATTTGTAGTGCCATAGTGTATTCAAGTCAGGAGAGATAAATAGATTGGTATTATAAAACACCTTCACTTCTCACATCAACCATTTCTAAAGGTCAAAGAGGGGGGTCAGTCGGGTTCTAGTGAGTGTCTCTTCAGGTTCATGGTACAGAGGAAGGGTCAAACTACCACCAGGGTCATACAGCTACTCTTGGAAATGCCCACAGCTCCTACGAAAGCCTTGTCAAATATGTGTTCTTGTGCGGCGAAATGTCTTAGTATACGACCCGTAGTGTATTGCCAAAGAAAAGCGAAGTAAACAGAATGGAGGAGGAGGAGGAGGATGAACTACGAATTAATACAAAGCGATACAGGTCAAAAGGAAAGGCAGGGCAGGTGTGTACAGGTGTGTTTGGCAGGGTTAGGTATAAGGGCAAGGACTCGTAACCTTACTCGGCCTTGATACAGTTTGATGTTCTCGCCCTTGGACTGAGTAAAAAAGTAAAAGTTATCCTTGACCCTGCCGCCCATGTTGTGAAAAGTTGACCGAGTATCTTTTCGTAGTCATGCAAATTAGAAACTGAACCTAACCTGAACCGACTTGGCGTAACCTAACTTAACCTAATCTAACCTAACCTGACCTAACTTAACCTAATCTAACTTAACATGACCTAACAACTTAATTTAACTTAACCTGACCTAACTTAACCTACCTAAATCTAATCTAACCTAACCTGACCTGACCTGAACCGACTTGACGTAACCTAAACCTAACCTAACTTAACCTAACCTAGCCTCCTCCTAAATCTAACCTAACCTAACCTGACCTGACCTGAACCGACTTGACGTAACCTAACTTAACCTAACCTAGCTCAGCTAAACCTAACTTAACCTGACCTAACTTAACCTACCTAAACGTAATCTAACCTGACCTAACCTAACCTAACGAAAACTTAACCTAACCTATCCACGTAACTTGACCTACCCTTACTAAACCTAAACTAAACTTCACCTAACCTAACTTAACCTGGTCTAACGAAACCTAACCTAACACAACCGCAGCGAGCATGTGGCGAGTGTGGGCCGGCTGAGGGAGAGGCAAGAGGGGTGGGGGGGAGGTGGGGGTCGGGAAACTAACAAAGGTGTGGCCTAATGCCTGATGAGGATATGCCAGGGGACGCATCGTGTGTGTGTGTGTGTGTGGGGGGGGTATCAGGTTCCGCGGCTCGGCTCAGACCTCGGGGGAAAGTGAATGAATTGTGCAGTGGATAAATATTTGAACAACACTTGGGAGTTAAAAAAAAAAAAAAGTCTTACGTGGATTGAACTGTACTGTGGTTAAACATTCGAAGAACACTTTAGGAGTTAAGGATTTTTTTTTTTTTTTTTTATTATTATTATTATTATTCTTTTTTTTTACGTCGCGGCCGGTAGCTTCTTCCCGGTGGGGCCTGATGGTCGGCCCAAGGCTTCTTCCCGGTGGGGCCTGATGCTCGGCGGCGGCTGAAAAATCCCAGCTTTGTGGCATCGGGCGGGGATTGAACTCGTGTCCTCCTGAACGCGGCGCCGTCACTCTGTCGACTCAGATTGAATTGTGCTGTGGATAAATTTTTGAACAACACTTGGGAGTTTAAAACAAATAAAAAAATGTTTTACGTGGATCGAATTGTACTGTGGGTAAATATTTGAAGAACACTTTAGGAGTTAAGAAAAAAAGTGTTTGTACTACGTTGATTGAATTGTGCTGTGGATAAACATTTAAACAACAAAGTGGGAGTTTAAAACGAAAAACAAAAAAGTCTTACGTGGATCGAACTGTACTGTGGGTAAATATTTGAAGAACACTTTAGGAGTTAAGAAAAAAAGTGTTTGTACTACGTTGATTGAATTGTGCTGTGGATAAACATTTAAACAACAAAGTGGGAGTTTAAAACGAAAAACAAAAAAAAAAGTCTGGGGATGTATGTGTGGGTTGTATTTATTTGAAGACACTTTAGAGAGTAAAAAAAAGTGTTTGTACTGCGTTGATTGAATTGTGCTGTGGAAAAACGAAAAAAAAAGTCTTACGTGGATCGAACTGTACTGTGGGTAAATATTTGAAGAACACTTTAGGAGTTAAGAAAAAAAGTGATTGTACTACGTTGATTGAATTGTGCTGTGGATAAACATTTAAACAACAGAGTGGGAGTTTTAAAAAAAAGGTGGTGTTACGTGAATTGAACTGTACTATGGTTAAATATTTGAACAACACTGTAGGAATTAGAAAAAAAGGGTTTGCACGTAAGATTGAATTGTACTGTGGATTAATATTTGAACAACAGAGTGGGAGTTTAAAAAAAAAGGTGGTGTTACGTGAATTGAACTGTACTATGGTTAAATATTTGAACATCACTGTAGGAATAAAAAAAAAAAGGGTTTGCACATAAGATTGAATTGTAGTGGATTAATATTTGAACAACACTTTGGGAGTTAAAAAAAGGGGGTTGTACGTAAGATTGAGTTGTGCCGTCAGTAAATAATTGAACAACACGTTGGAGATAGAATAAAAATAATTGATAAAGTGTTTGTACATAGATTGAATTCAAAACAGTATTAGTGAGTATTATTTAGACTCCAACTAGACCTCGGGGAAAAGTGAATGAATTGTCCTGTGTTTCTAAATATTACAACAACACTTTAGGAATTAGAAAAATAAGGGTTTATACTTCCATTCCATTCCAGAGTCCAAAAAGTAAGGGATTGTACTTCCATTCCAAAGTCCAAAAAATAAGGGATTCAATTTCCATTCCATTCCAAAGTCCAAAAAATAAGGGATTCTATTTCCATTCCATTCCAAAATCCAAAAAATAAGGGATTCTACTTCCATTCCATTCCAAAGTCCAAAAAATAAGGGATTCTACTTTCATTCCATTCCAAAGTCCAAAAAATAAGGGATTCTACTTCCATTCCAAAGTCCAAAAAATAAGGGATTCTACTTCCATTCCAAAGTCCAAAAAATAAGGGATTGTACTTCCATTCCAAAGTCCAAAAAATAAGGGATTCTACTTCCATTCCATTCCAAAGTCCAAAAAATAAGGGATTCTACTTCCATTCCAAAGTCCAAAAAATAAGGGATTGTACTTCCATTCCAAAGTCCAAAAAATAAGGGATTCTATTTCCATTCCATTCCAAAGTCCAAAAAATAAGGGATTGTACTTCCATTCCAAAGTCCAAAAAATAAGGGATTCTACTTCCATTCCAAAGTCCAAAAAATAAGGGATTCTACTTCCATTCCAAAGTCCAAAAAATAAGGGATTCTACTTCCACTCCATTCCAAAGTCCAAAAAATAAGGGATTCTACTTCCATTCCAAAGTCCAAAAAATAAGGGATTCTACTTCCTTTCCATTCCAAAGTCCAAAAAATAAGGGATTCTGCTTCCATTCCATTCCAAAGTCCAAAAAATAAGGGATTCTACTTTCATTCCATTCCAAAGTCCAAAAAATAAGGGATTCTACTTCCATTCCATTCCAAAGTCCAAAAAATAAGGGATTCTACTTCCATTCCATTCCAAAGTCCAAAAAATAAGGGATTCTACTTCCATTCCATTCCAAAGTCCAAAAAATAAGGGATTCTACTTCCATTCCATTCCAAAGTCCAAAAAATAAGGATTCTACTTCCATTCCATTCCAAAGTCCAAAAAATAAGGGATTCTACTTCCATTCCATTCCAAAGTCCAAAAAATAAGGGATTGTACTTCCACTCCATTCCAAAGTCCAAAAAATAAGGGATTCTACTTCCATTCCATTCCAAAGTCCAGAAAATAAGGGATTCTACTTCCATTCCAAAGTCCAAAAAATAAGGGATCCTACTTCCATTCCATTCCAAAGTCCGAAAATAAGGGATTGTACTTCCATTCCAAAGTCCAAAAAATAAGGGATTCTACTTCCATTCCATTCCAAAGTCCAAAAAATAAGGGATTCTACTTCCATTCCATTCCAAAGTCCAAAAAATAAGGGATTCTACTTCCATTCCAAAGTCCAAAAAATAAGGGATTCTACTTCCATTCCATTCCAAAGTCCAAAAAATAAGGGATTCTACTTCCATTCCATTCCAAAGTCCAAAAAATAAGGGATTCTACTTCCATTCCATTCCAAAGTCCAAAAAATAAGGGATTGTACTTCCATTTCATTCCAAAGTCCAAAAAATAAGGGATTGTACTTCCATTCCAAAGTCCAAAAACTAAGGGTTCTACTTCCATTCCATTCCAAAGTCCAAAAAATAAGGGATTCTACTTCCACTCCATTCCAAAGTCCGAAAAATAAGGGATTCTACTTCCATTCCATTCCAAAGTCCAAAAAATAAGGGATTCTATTTCCATTCCATTCCAAAGTCCAAAAAATAAGGGATTCTACTTCCATTCCATTCCAAAGTCCAAAAAATAAGGGATTCTACTTCCATTCCATTCCAAAGTCAAAAAAATAAGGGATTCTACTTCCATTCCATTCCAAAGTCAAAAAAATAAGGGATTCTACTTCCATTCCAAAGTCCAAAAAATAAGGGATTCTACTTCCATTCCATTCCAAAGTCCAAAAAATAAGGGATTGTACTTCCACTCCATTCCAAAGTCCAAAAAATAAGGGATTGTACTTCCATTCCATTCCAAAGTCCAAAAAATAAGGGATTCTACTTCCATTCCATTCCAAAGTCCATGTATACTTCCTTTCATCCTTGCTTCACGAGTCTTCCTCTCTTTACTCTCCTTCCCTCCTACCTTCATTCCATCCATATACCATTCCTCCTTTATTTCTTATTCTACCCTCTCCCTCCCACTCTCCCTCCCTCCCTTCTCCCTCTTTCCTCCAAGACAGTACATAGCCTCCAGTCCAGCTTGGGAGTAGTTATGTATACCTGACTTTGGAATATCGTATTGTGATTGTAGTCAGTTATACACAAGTGGAACATATGTGGACAGGTGTATGGAGACAGGTGTAATGGCGTAGGGACAGACTTAGGTAGATTGGTGTATGGAGACAGAAGGTAGGACAGGTATAAGGGTGTGTTGGTATAGATGTAGCAGGTGTGTTCAGGTGTGAGAGACGGGCCAGGTGTGTATACAGGTGTAGCGGGGCGGGGCGAGGCGGGGCAGGCAGGTGTGGGTGCTCAGGAAATGGTCGACGCTCTTGTTCTTCCGCCGCGGTCGTCCTCCTCCTCCTCCTCCTCCTCCTCCTCCTCCTCCTCCTCCCTTCCTCTCTTTACCACCCTATTCTCTTTCCCTCCTCCTCTTCATCTTCTTCCTTCCCTTCCTCTTCATTTTCCCTCCCTCCCTCCTTTCCCTTCCATCCCTCCTCGATTTCTCTCCCTCCTTCTCTTCCTCCCTTCTTTTTTTCTTACCTTGTCCCTCCTCCTCCTCCTCCTCCTCCTCTTCCTCCAGTTACCACCTTTGTTCCCTCCCTATCCTGTGTTTCTCTTTGTTAGCTTCCTCTCTCTCTCTCTCCCTCTCCCTTTTCTCTCTCCCCTTCCTTCCCTTCCCTTCTCTCTATCTCTTTGTTTCTTCCCCTCTTCCCTTTCATCATTTTTCCCTCTTCCCTTTCTTCCATATTCCTTGTTCATTATTGTTCTTCTTTTTCTTTCCTTCTCTGCATGCGCCCTGTCTTTCTTAATTGTTCTCTCTCTCTCTCTCTCTCTCTCTCTCTCTCTCTCTCTCTCTCTCTCTCTCGGACATTTCCTCAGGCGTTCACCCATATTCCAAGGTCTCTCGTCCTAGGCCATTCCCTCCCTTCCTTCCTTCCCGCCAATACCAACAATATCCGAATTACAAACCTCCGCTCTCCCCCCACACTCACACACAGTCTTTCCATGAACCACTTACTTCTACGGGTGAAATGACTACTTCCAACGTATTAGTTCTCTCTGTGTCAGCAGGAGTTTAAGCACAGATAGACGAAGAAAATGTGAAGGCTGTGGAACGTTAACGAAAGTGAAGGAGATTGGATGTAGATGCTGTTATTTTTTGTCTATTGGTTTAAGGTGTTATCTCTAAGGAGTTTTATGTGTTAGTAAGAATTAAAGGGATATAAAGAAAAAGTGGTGTACGGAATTTAATAGAAGGTGAAAGAGATTGGATGTAGATGCTGTTATTTTTGTCTTGGTTTTAGGTGATAATAAGGAGTTTTATGTGTTGGTAAGAATTAAAAGCATGTAAAGAAAAGGTCGTGTGTGGAATTTGATAGAAGGTGAAAGAGATTGGATGTAGATGCTGTTGTTTTTGTCATGGTTTTAGGTGATAATAAGGAGTTTTATGGTGGTGTACGGAATTTAATAGAAGGTGAAAGAGATTGGATGTAGATGGAATTTAATAGAAGGTGAAGGAGATTGGATGTAGATGCTGTTATTTTTGTCTTGGTTTTAGGTGATAATAAGGAGTTTTATGTGTTGGTAAGAATTAAAGGCATATAAAGAAAAAGTGGTGTGTGGAATTTAATAGAAGGTGAAAGAGATTGGATGTAGATGCTGTTATTTTTGTCTTGGTTTTAGGTGATAATAAGGAGTTTTATGTGTTGGTAAGAATTAAAGGCATATAAAGAAAAAGTCGTGTGTGGAATTTGATAGAAGGTGAAAGAGATTGGATGTAGATGCTGTTATTTTTTGTCATTTGGTTTTAGCTGATAATAAGGAGTTTTATGTGTTGGTAAGAATTAAAGGCATATAAAGAAAAAGTCGTGTGTGGAATTTGATAGAAGGTGGAAGAGATTAGAATTAACTGTAGTTTTAATATTATTTTTTAGTTGGTGATAGTAGATATATTTCTTAGTTCGTGAGGACAAATAGTTTTCTTTAAATAGGAATAACGCGCCAATAGATAAAGAAAACCGCAGCGTTTGAAATTGAACGAAGGTGGAAAAACAGGTTAGAAGTTGCGTTTGTTATTTGAGTTGGTAACAGTTGACGTATTTTTTAGTAAGGGAGGACTGTTAGTGGTCTCTGTCAGTATCAATAAATCGCAAACAGATGAAGAAAAAGCGAAGTGTGTTGAATTTAATGAAAGCGAGATAGAGTTAGAAAAAGCTGCCTATGTATAGTTTGCGTTGTTAGTAATAGCTGACATCTGATAGTAAGGAAGGACTATTAGTTTTGTTGCGAGGAAAAGGCTTAAGCATGTCAAGGAAAGGTGTAGCGTGTGAAATTAATTAACGAGGGTGAAAAAAGTGTTGAAGTTACAGTTGTTTTCTGAAATAGGATTGACTTGTAATACGACTCAGATATATTATAAGAGCAATGTATGTATGGCTTCCCCGTCAATTGCTTGCTCTTGTTTTTGTTCATTTTTTATTCATATTTTTACTAGACCTTGATTTTTTTATGGTTGGAATTTGGATTTTTTTTTTTTTTTTTTTTTTTTTGTGTGTGTGTGTAAGGTTATTCCACACTTTGATCCTACTACATGTAAAACTGTGTGTGTGTGTGTGTGTGTGTGTGTGTGTGTGTGTGTGTGTGTGTGAGAGAGAGAAAAGACATAGCTATTGTGTTAGACGTGATGTTGAAGGTTGTTACTGTGTGTGTGAGAGAGAGAGAGAGAGAGAGAGACCCAGCTTTACTTTCACGCTAGGGTTTAGTAACTGAAATGCATAACGATCGTGTGTGTGTGTGTGTGTGTGTGTGTGTGTGTGTGTGTGTGTTTTCCCACGGCAACCTTCCCTACCTACACTCCCTTCCACCCTTCCCCTTCGCCCCTTCCTCTTTCCCTCTCCGTTCCCTTTTTTTCATCATTCCTCCCCTTCCCCTCCTCTCTCTCTCTCTCTCTCTCTCTCTCTCTCTCTCTCTCTCTCTCTCTCTCTCTCTCTCTCTCTCTGCTTTATAATCCAGCCAAGCGTTAAAATTGTTTGGCTAAATTTATTAATATGAATTATATAAGACTGCAGATTTACGTTCGCTTCGCTCTTCTTCTTCTTCATCTTCTTCTTCTTCTTCTTCTTCTTCTTCTTTGTCCTCCTTTTCCTCGTGTTTTTCTCTATTCCTTCTTTCTTTTCCATCGTTTTGCAATATTTTTTTCACGTCCATTCTTTTTTTTCCTCTTCTTCTTCTTCTTCTTCTTCTTCATCCAATTCGTCTTTGTCCTCCTTTTCCTCGTGTTTTTCTCTATTCTTTCTTTCTTTTCCATCGTTTTGCAATATTTTTTTTCACGTCCATTCTTTTTTTTCCTCTTCCTCTTCTTCTTTTTCTTCTTCTTCTTCTTCATCCATCGTTTTGCAATATTTTTTTCACGTCTATTCTTTTTTCCTCTTCTTCTTCTTCTTCATCCACTTCTTCTTTGTCCTCCTTTTCCTCGTGTTTTTCTCTATTTCTTCGTCAGTTTCTTCGTGTCTTTCCTTATCCTCTCTCGTTTTTCTTCCTTCTACAATATTTTTCACTTTCATCATCTACTTATCGTTTGTTATACTCTCTCTCTCTCTCTCTCTCTCTCTCTCTCTCTCTCTCTCTCTCTCTCTCTCTCTCTCTCTCTCTCTCGCCCTTTTCTAAGAGGCAGCTTTTCTCACAACTTTGATTTTCCGTAATGGATTTGAATAATGCAGCGAGCGAGTGAGTGAAGTAACGCGCGGACACACACACACACACAAAAAAAAAAAAAAAAATTAATAAGGATATGGAAAGGATTGAAATGTCACTTCTTCCACTACTACTACTACTACTACTACTACTACTACTACTACTACTACTACTACTACTACTACTACTATTACCACTGCTGTTAATGATAATATATAATAATGGTAATGATAATGGTAATAATAAAGTGTGTGTGTGTGTGTGTGTGTGTGTGTGTGTGTGTGTGTGTGTGTGTGTGTCACGAGGCTTCCAGGGATGTGGTAGGTGGTGTGGGCAGTAGGTTGGTCTGTCTTAGAGCCACACCCAAGGTCGACGAGTGACCCCCCCCCCTCTCTCTCTCTCTCTCTCTCTCTCTCTCTCTCTCTCTCTCTCTCTCTCTCTCATCTGTCTCAAGAATCAGGAGTTTTTAGTTCTGGGATTGTTATTAGAGATGACAGAGAGAGAGAGAGAGAGAGGGAGAGAGCGAGGGAAGGAGGATTGGTGTGATGTGCTTCAAAATGGCTGGCGGTAGCGTAGCAGGGCAGCAGCAGCAGTAGTAGTAGTAGTAGTAGTAGTAGTTATAGTAATGGCGATAACTATGGCTTATATCACCACCGAAGTTTGCAATGTTCTTTTATTAAATGTCATAAAAAAAAACATTACTTCAAAAACTGCAAAGGCGTCCTAGTAACCATTTATACTACCAAAAGTTGTAGTATTTGTTGCAGTATCTACATTAAATATAAACAACAACAATATCAACAATAGTAATAGATTTTTGTCGCTACGTGATCTATATAACCACTTCCAACACCAGTAGTAGTAGTAGTAGTAGTAGTAGTAGTAGTAGTAGCAACAACACCACAATCACCAGGTCAGCAGTAGTTATACCAATAGGGTCAGTGGTGATTGGGGGGACAGCAGTAGTAGTAGTAGTAGTAGTAATGGTGGCAGTAGTAGCAGGAGCAGTACTGTGATGGTGGTAGTGATAGTGGTAGTAGTAGTGGTGGTGGTGGTAGTAGGGAGGTAAAAAAAAATATTAATTCGTAATGGGGAAAGAGGGGAACTTGGAGCGTGATCGATATAGCCCGTGTGTGTGTGTGTGTGTGTGTGTGTGTGTGTGTGTGTGTGTGTGTCCTATGACCAACTCAACCCTGCCTTGCTTTCCTCCTCCTCCTCCTCTTCCTTTTATACGTCTGTTATTAAACTCGAGGGAAGGAGAGGAAGGAAGGAAGGGAAAGAAGGAGGGGGAAGATGGAACGAGAGGAAGGGAAGGAACAGCGGGGTAAAGGAAAGATTAAAACAAAGGAGAAAGACGGGAATAGGAAGGAAGGGAAGGAAGCAGCGGCGTAAAGGAAACTGACATAACAAAGGAAGGAAAGATTAAAAAAAGGAGAGAAAGGGAAGAAGGGAGGCAGGAAGGGAAGGAAACAGCGGGGTAAAGGAAACTGAAATAACAAAGGAAGGAAAGATTAAAAAAAGGAGAGAAAGGGAAGAAGGGAGGCAGGAAGGGAAGGAAACAGCGGGGTAAAGGAAACTGAAATAACAAAGGAAGGAAAGATTAAAAAAAGGAGAGAAAGGGAAGAAGGGAGGCAGGAAGGAAGGAAACAGCGGGGTAAAGGAAAATTAAAT
>NC_066553.1:2918493-2928493 GCF_024679095.1 Eriocheir sinensis
TTCCTTCCTTCCTTCCTCTCACATTCTCTTTCCTCCACAATTCTCTTCTATTCCCTCTCTTCTTCCTTTTATTTATTTTCTCATTTCCATCTTCTCATCCTCTTCTGTTTTCTGCGTTCTCTTTATCTTCGTATTCATTTGTTTGCTATATTATTTTCTCCTCTCCTTTATCTCCCTTTCTCTTCTATCCCTTTCTTCCTCCTCCATTCCTTCCTATTCCCTCCCTTTTTTTTATAATTATATCTATCCTGCTTTCACTTATTTTCTCCTCTCTCCTTTCTCTCCCTTTCTCTTCTATCCCTTTCTTTCTCCTTCATTCCTTCCTATTCCCTCCCTTCCTCTTTTTTTTTTAATTATATCTATTTCCTGATTTCTCTATTTTCATATTTGATCTGTCTTATTTCCTCTACTTCCCTCCTTCTCTCCCTCATTTCCTTCCCTTCTCCTCCGTGTCTCATTCTTCTCCCTTCCTCCTCCTTCCTTCCTTTCTCCCTTTCCTCATTCCCCTCCTTTCCCTTTTTCCCTTCCCCATTCTCTTCCCTTTCTTCTCCCTTCCTCCTCCTTCCCCTCCTTTCCCTTTTTCCCTTCCCCATTCTCTTCCCTTTCTTCTCCCTTCCTCCTCCTTCCTTCCTTTCTCTTTTTCCTCATTCCCCTCCCTTCCCTTTTTCCCTTCCCCATTCTCTTCCCTTTCTCTCCTACCCTACCTTATTCCCCTACCTTCCTCCCTCCCTTATTTATCTCCCTCCCTCTCTCCCCTCATTCCCCTCCCTTCCTCTCCTTCCCCTCCCTCATTTCTCTCTCCTTCCTCCATTCTTCCCTTCCATTATCCCTTATTGCCCATTTCCACTTCTTCATCCCCCTCCCTTCCTCTCCTTCTATTACTCCCTTATCCTTTCCTCCCTTATCCTTTCCTCCCTGTCATCCCTACTCCAGTAACATGCGCGGCTTCTACATGTGTGTGTGTGTGTGTGTGTGTGTGTGTGTGTTGAGGGGAAGGGTGTTTGGGGTGGTGATAGCGTTGTTTGCGGAGGTGGTGATGGTGGTGATGGTGGTGGTGATAGTGGTGGTGGTAGTGGTGGTAGTGGTGGTGGTGGTGATGGTGGTGTTGTGGTGGTGATGGTGGTGGTGTTCCCATTGTAGGCATGAGAAAACCAGCACCTGAGGCCAACACACTCACACACACACTCTCTCTCTCTCTCTCTCTCTCTCTCTCTCTCTCTCTCTCTCTCTCTCTCTCTCTCTCTCTCTCTCTCTCTCTCTCTCCGCCATGAACAAGAGTTTTCTCCAAATTCATTACCCTCCTCCTTTTTTTCTCTCCCTCTTCTCCCTCCCTCCCTTCCCTCCCATGACCACCCTGATCTTCCCTCCCTTCCTTACCCTTCCCCCCCTTCATCCTCCCCCCCTCTCTTCTCCCTCCTTTCCTCCCTCCCTTCCCTTCCTCCTTCCCTCCGCTAAAATTACACCATAGGGTACAGACTGTGTGGTATTTTTTTGTTCTCCTCCTCCTCCTCCTCCTCCTCCTCCTCCTTGTCCCACCTCTTGCTTACGTTCTCTCTCTCTCTCTCTCTCTCTCTCTCTCTCTCTCTCTCTCTCTCTCTCTCTCTCTCTCTCTCTGTATATTAACAATTTATAAGTCTTCTTTGTAGTTCACTGGAGGAGGAGGAGGAGAAGTTAGTATATAGTTATCTTGTCCTTTTTCCCTCCCCCCTGTCCCTCCATCTCTCCCCCTTTCCCTCCATCCCTCCTTCTTTCCTCTGTTCTCTCAGTTAACTTTCCCTCCCTTTTTATCCCCTCTCCCTCCCCTTCTCTTTCCTTCCCCTTCTATTTAACCTTTTCTCTCTCTTCCTTCCTCCCTCCCTCTCCACCTCTCAAATTTCCGGAGTGAGATTTTACCCTTTCTCTCTCTCTCTCTCTCTCTCTCTCTCTCTCTCTCTCTCTCTCTCTCTCTCTCTCTCTCTCTCTCTCTCTCTCTCTCTCTCTCTCTCTCTCTCTAAGTACCCTTACAACCCCTCTTCCTTCCTCTTCCTCCCCCTCACTTCCCTCTTTCCTCCCCTCTTTCCTCCCCTCTTTCCTCTCCACCTCCTTCTGTTCCCTCTCTTCTCTCCCTCTCACCCTCTTTCTTCCCTCTTCTCTATTCCTTTCTCTCTCTCTCTCTCTCTCTCTCTCTCTCTCTCTCTCTCTCTCTCTCTCTCTCTCTCTCTCTCCACCTGGTCTGCTTGTATTTCTGTAGTAGCCTTAATGTTTTTTTCGTGATTATTATTATTATTATTATTATTATTATTATTATTATTATTATTATCATTATTATTATTATTTAAACAGTTTAAATTTATGTTTTGATTGTTTAATATATGTCTAATAAATTTAATTCTTCTTTAGTCTCTTCTCCTTTTTTTCATTATCTTCAAAGTAATCGTCTTCCTTTTCTATTTCTTTCCCATTGTTCGTTTTCTTCATTTTCATTCTTCATTTTCTTCTTTCTTTTTGAGTTTCTTCTTCAGAGGGATTTAGGGGTGTTCGTGAGCTCTGATCTCCGTCCAAGGGCACAATGCATTCAAGCTAGAAATCGAGCAAACAGGGTACTGGGATTCATTTCAAGGAGCGTAAACAACAGAAGCCCCGAAGTCTTCCTCAAACTATATTTAGCATTAGTCAAACTTCATCTTGACTATGCGGCTCAGTTCTGGTCACCTTACTATAGAATGGATATCAAATTGTTAGAATCGGTACAGAGAAAAATTATGATTAAGGGGTTAAACTACTTCTACTACTACTACTACTACCGCTACTACTACTACTACTACTACTACTACTACTACTAAATATATTGTTATCCCAGGCATGACTTTAACACCTTTCTCCCTCTCTTTGCAGGTAAGTGTTGATGCTGCTGGCAAGAGACGTACTTACAAACGCACGCACTCCTAAGAAACAGGTGTGCTGACGGACAGGTAGGGTGAAGGGGGGAGGAGGGGGAGGGGAGGGGGCGGCTCAGGTGTGTTGCTGGCTTTGGGTGTCGAAGTGGGGACGGGAGAATGTTGTTGTTTCTGTGTCTGGGGATTAGGAGGAGAGAGGAGGAAGGAAGGAAAGAAAGAAAGAAGAAAAAGAAAGGGGGGTTTGAGGAAGGAAGGAAGGAAGAACAGGAAAAGAAAGAAAGAAGAGGAAGAAATAAGAAGAAAAAGGGGGGTTTGAGGAAGGAAGGAAAAAGGAAAAGGAGAAATAGAAAGAAAAGAGGAAGAAGAAATAGGAAAGAGAGAAGAAAGAAAGAAAAATAAGAGTTGAGGAAGAGGAAGAAAGAAAGAAAAAGAAGAAAGAGAAGTGAGGAAGTGGAAGAAACAAACAAACAAATAAACAAACAAAAATAAATAAAGAAAAAAAAGAAGAACCAGAAGAAAGGGGGAAGGGAAGATGTAGGTTTGCGTGTGTGTGTGTATGTGTGTGTGTGTGTGTGTGTGTGTGTGTGTGTTCTGATATTAAACTTGTCCTTGCGTTATCTGTGAGAGAGAGAGAGAGAGAGGAAAATTAGAAGAGAAATGGAGGAGCAAAGTGCGGCAGAGGAGGAAAAAGCGTGAGGTGGAAGAGGAGGAGGAAAAGGAGGAGAGGAGGAGGAGGAGGAGGAGGGCAGAGAAAGGACCTTAAGAATTTGGGAATGGGCGAAGTAAAAGGATGCGGAGGAGGAGGAGGAGGAGGAGGAAGATGGAAGATAATAAAAGAAAGATAAGTGGAGGAACATAGAAGAAGGAAGAAGAGGAACAAAAGGAAGAAAAGAAGAAGGTAAAGAGGAGGAGGAGTTGATTAAAGAAGAACAGAAATAAAGGAACAGCAGAAGAAAGAGGAGAAGAGAAGAAGAAGGTAAAGAGAAGAATGAGATAAAGAAGAACAGAAATAAATGAACAGCAGAAGAAAGAGGAGGAAGGAAGAGGAAGAAAGAGGAGAAGGAAGAAGAACAGAAATAAAGGAACACCAGAAGAAAGAGAAGAAGGAAGAGGAGGAAGAGAAGAAGGAGATAAAGAAGAACAGAAATAAAGGAACAACAGAAGAAAGAGGAGGAAGGAAGAGGAAGAAAGAGGAGAAGGAAGAAGTAATTAGCAGAACAGGAAGAAGGAGCAACAGAAGGAAAGGAGGAGGATGAGAAAGGAGGAAAAAAAACATCAAAACAAAAGATAATTAGAGAAACATAGAAAGAAGATGAGAGAGAGAGAGAGAGAGAGAGAAAGGCGAAGAAAATGGAAAGGAGGTAAAGAGGAGGAGGAGGATTAGGATTAGGACAAAGAAGAGGGTGTGGCGGAGGAGGAGGAGGAGGAGGAGCTGCGGGATTAGTGGGAAGACAGGAAGAGAAAGAGGAAGAAGAGGAGGAGGAGGAGGAGGAGAGAAAAGGTAAGAAGAGGAGGAGGAGGAGGAGGAGGAGAATAGTGTTAATGGTAAATTTATGGCCATTGTCCTGAGAGAGAGAGAGAGAGAGAGAGAGAGAGAGAGAGAGAGATGCATTGGTTGGAGGCAAAAAAAGAGGAAGGACAGACACGCGTACAGCTGCTTCTCTCTCTCTCTCTCTCTCTCTCTCTCTCTCTCTCTCTCTCTCTCTCTCTCTCTCTCTCTCTCTCTCTCTCATTTGCTAGGCTTTGTTCCCTCCCTTTCTAGCACAAGCTCCTCCCTTCTCTCCCTTTTTCCTCCCTCCATTCCTCTCTACTTTCCTCCGACGCTCTCTCTCCCTCCCTCCACTCTCTCTCTCCCTCTCTTCCTCTAGGGTTCATTGCCCTTAAGTGGGTATTGGCTCTCCTCCTCCTCCTCCTCCTCCTCCTCCTCCTCCTCCTCCTCCTCCTCCTCCTCCTCCTCCTCTTCCTCCTCCTCCATGTATAGGCCTGACGCGACTGTCCCTCCTTTCCTCCTGCGTCGTCTCTCTCTCTCTCTCTCTCTCTCTCTCTCTCTCTCTCTCTCTCTCTCTCTCTCTCTCTCTCTCTCTCTCTCTCTCTCTCTCTCTCTCGTGTTATCTCTTATCTCCTGCCAATATTTACCTTTGTGTTTCCTCCTCCTCCTCCTCCTCTTCCTGCTGCTTCCTTTGTCCCTACTCCTCCTCCTCCTCCTCCCTTCCTCCCTTCTACTCCATGCATATCTTTTATCTTATCTTCCTTTCGCCTTTCTCCCTCTTCCTCTCTTCTTCCTCCTCTCCTCCTATCTTCTTTTCTATTCCTGTCATTAATTCTTCCTTCCCTTTTTCCTTTTCTTCCTTTTCTCTCTTTCTCTTCCCTATTCTATCCTATCTTCTTTCCTCTTCCTCCCTTTCTTTATTTCCTCCTTTCTTCCCTTTTTCCTCTTCCTGTCTATCTTCCTCTCTCCCTATCCTATATATTCTCTCTCTCTCTCTCTCTCTCTCTCTCTCTCTCTCTCTCTCTCTCTCTCTCTCTCTCTCTCTCTCTCTCTCTCTCTCTCTCCTTTCCTATTCCTCCCTTTCTTTATTTCCCTCTTTTTCCTCCTTTCTTCCCTTCTTCCTCTTCCTGTCTATCTTCCTCTTTCTTTCCCTATCCTATATATTCTCTCTCTCTCTCTCTCTCTCTCTCTCTCTCTCTCTCTCTCTCTCTCTCTCTCTCTCTCTCTCTCTCTCTCTCTCTCTCTCTCTCTCTCTCTCTTCCTTCACCATAACTTCCTCTTCCCCTCTCCCTTCATTCATTCCTTCCTGTCATTTCCACGCTGCCATTCCTCTCCCCTCTCCCTCTCTCCCTTCCTCCCTTTCTCCCTACTGCCTCATTTCCCTTCTAATATTTCGTCCCCTCCCCTCCCCTTCCCTTTACATCCTCCCCACTCCTCCCTATAAGCTCTTTTTCCCTCACCTCCCCACCCTGTCTCCCTTTTTACCTCCCCTCCCTCCCTCCCTCCCTTGTGTCCATCTAACTGTTGATAGCCTCTGAGTTATTGATGAGAGAGAGAGAACAAAGAGTGAGGGGGTGGTGGAGGTGGAGGTGGTTGTGGTGGAGGTGGAGGTGGTTGTAGTGGTTGTGGAGGTTTTGTTTTGGTATTAATAGTACACACACACACACACACACACACACACACACACACACACACACACACACACACACACACAAACGAAGCTAATAAACAACAGCAACAACAACAACAAAAAAAAAAAAAAAACGAAAGCGATCATAAAAGTGTCGTTATTGCTTGTGTTGACGTCAGGTTTGCCAGGTGGTGGTGGTTGTGGTGGTGGTGGTGGTAGTGTTTTTTTTATGTTCCTTTATGGTGATCGTGATTGTGGTGCTGGTGGTGGGATGGTGATGGGGTAATAGCGGTGATGGTGGTGGTGGTGGTGATTATGGTAATGGTGATATTGGTTGTAGTGGTGGTGGTAATGGTGCTTGGTGGTGGTGGTGGTGCATCCGGTATTATTGGTTGCGGTGGTTGTGGTTATGGTGTGGTAGTCATGGTGGTGGTGGTGGTGGTAATTTCCCGTCATTATGTAGGGGAAGAAAGGAAGTCGGAGAAAGATTATTAGTCAGTGAGTGCTGCTGTGTGCGTACGTGTGTGTGTGCTTGCTCCCGTGTGTGTGTGTGTGTGTGTGTGTGTGTGTGTACCTGATATAATAGATAAGTGGATATAATAGCTTATGAATAACGCGGCGCCGACACGCTAACCACTCAGCCACCGCCTCCCTCTACAAGTAATGAAGAGAGTAGGAAGGCAAGGGAGTGTGTGTTCTTACAGGGAAGTACCGGAACAGGGAAGAGAGTGGACGAGTAATGAGGATGGAGTTAGTATAGGCGAGTGGAGTGCTTTGTGGAGGAGTGGTGGAACAGGGAAGAGAGTGGACGAATAGATGTGTAACCCGGAAAGGAGTGGACGATTAATGAGGATAGAGTTAGTAGAGTTAGTATAGGCGAGTGGAGTGTTTTGCGAGGGAGTGGCGGAACAGGGGGGAGAGAGTGGACGAGTAGAGAGAGTTGGAAAAGGTGAGGGAGTGAGTGTTCTTGCAAGGAGATGTCGGACCAGAGAAAGTTGAAGACGCTACTGCTGTGGTCAACCCATCTCCCCCCACTCCACCCCCCCCCCCCCCCTCCCTCCTTGAAGAATGGTCACGTGAGGGTTACATAGAAGGCGTCGGGGTTATAGATAGGTGGTCGTGTGTGTGTGTGTGTGTGTGTGTGTGTGTGTGTGTGTGTGTGTGTGTGCTCAAAAATATGAAAGTTCTCTATTGATTTTCTCATCGCTGCTATCGTCCGTCTCTCTCTCTCTCTCTCTCTCTCTCTCTCTCTCTCTCTCTCTCTCTCTCTCTCTCTCTCTCTCTCTCTCTCTCTCTCTCTCTCTCTCCTTTTTATGCTTCTGTACCTTAAACATTCTCACCCCCTTTCCCCTCCTTCCCCCTTTCCCCTCCCTCCCCCCCTTCCCCTCCCTTCCCCTCCTTCCCCCTTCCCCATCTCTCCATCCCTCCTTCCTTTCCTTCAGATCTTTTTCCCTCCTTTTCCCGATCTCCTTCCATCTTATTTCAAGAAATTGGAGGAGGAGGAGGAGCGAAAGGAGAGAGAGAGAGAGAGAGAGAGAGAGAGAGAGAGAGAGAGAGAATCCCCCAAGGCTCATAGTCCCTGCCGTCTGGCCTGGCTTAGAGGACACACACACACACACACACACACACACACACACACACACACACACACACACACACACACACCATGTTTTAACGCTTTTCGAGTACTTTTTCTTTTATTATTACTATTATTATTATTATTATTATTATTATTATTATTATTCGTTGTAGTAGTAGCAGCAGTAGTATAGTAGTAGTAGTAGTAGTAGTAGTAGTAGTGGTGGTGGTGGTAGTAGTAATAGTAGCAGTGGTAGTAGTAGTAGTAGTAGTAGTAGTAGTAGTAGTAGTGACGATTAGGGTTTGTTCGTCAGTTCGTGCACGCCACTTCAACTACAACTCCCCATAATTATAAGGTTGAAAGACCACCCTGGAAAATTGAACCTGGGATGCACTGGGCCGGATCCCCCCCACCCCCCACCCCACCCCCCGACCGCTCCAGCATGGGAAGCTCTCATGATCTAAACTTAAAATGACGATTACATTTCATATGTCCGCCTTAAGCCATTCATTTAGTCAGTTTATTACAATTCATTCGTCATCTCTAAGTTAATTTTTATGAGATTATAATTCATTCGTCATCTCTAAGTTAATTTTTATCAGGTTATAATTCATTCGTCATCTCTAAGTTAATTTTTATCAGATTATAATTCATTCGTCATCTCTAAGTTAATTTTTATCAGAGTTTCCCCAAATGTCAATCAGTTTGAGATATTCAGATATTCAGGATGTTCTCATATGTATTTAGTGAACATATGTGAACACTTTTTTTTCTGATTTGGTAATGGACAGATTCACAAATAGACAGACAAACGAACAACGACGATAACATATTAACTTTTCGTATGCCGGCGAAAAACAGACACGACGGAAAGACTGGCATCCTGTTAGCTGGGTAATTACAAAATACAAATAAATGCTGTCACAAGAATTAACGTTTATGAATCGTTGTCGGCATTATTTCATTCATTCCCAGCCTGAAACTAACCTCTCTTTTGGGCTCTCGTTCTGTTTTTTCTTTTGTTGGATCAGCGTCTAGCGGGCCTTTTTTGTTCCTTTGTTTTTGCCCTTGAGCTGTCTCCCTTATACAAAAAATGCTCCCAAGTCACAAGAATGAACCTTTATCAATCCTTGTCAGCATCATTTCATTCGTATATATATCCCCAAACCTGAAACTAACCTCTCTTTAGGGCTTTCGTTCTGTTTTTTTTTCGTTTTTTTTCCTTTGTTTTTGCCCTTGATCTGTCTCCCTTATAAAAAAATGTTCCATGTTTTCTAATTTCCCCCTTGAATGATGGCGTATTAGAAGGCTGTGAGCGAAGTGGCGAACTTGTCCTATTCACCAACATGATCTTTAGGCAACCTTCAGACTCGGAGGCAGCACAGGAGCAGCGCGCCACCCCTAGTAGTAACAACATCGCGTGACTGTTCCTCGCAGCTCTCATCTCCTCACTGTGTAATTATGAAGTAAATAGTGGCCCGCAGACGAGAAAGTTTCCTCCTCAGTGTCCCCTTAATTGGCGATGAGGCTAAAGAAAATGGGAAGCGAGGACTTGCAGCAACAAAAGACAAAAGAGTCAGAAGAAAGCACCTATGCCAGATTATCGTACTCAGCGCCCCTTATTTACTGGTTTCCGAGCCGTAGCTATTACCTAAAAACACCAATAATTAACCATTTTAACAATAACTATATATCAAGGCAGAGAATGGGGTTGAGGAGGCAGTTTTGGGTCGGAAATCGGCAAACATAAGAGTGAGTACGACAATCTGGCAACGTTGGAGGAAAGTGTGATTACGTAAGTGTTGCCAACAGACACGCGGCGGCACGGTCAGGTCTCCGTGAACACCGACAATGACGAAGTAATGGATACGAAACCTCAATCCGGAGTAAAGCAGGATATGTTTGCCAAATTCTTAGGTCGATGGTATAAGACACACTCGCTTCTCACATCAGCTATTTCTAAAGGTCAAAGAGGGGGTCAGTTGGGTTCTAATGAGTGTTTCTTCAGGTTCATGGTACAGAAGAAGGGTCAAACTACCACCAGGGTCAGATAACTACTACTGGAAATGCCCACAACTCCTATGAAAACCTTGTCCAATATGTGTTCTTGGGCGGCGAAATGTCTTTTAATACGACTCTTACACTCAAACGTCAAGATATACACAAAACCACGAACAATACTGAACCGGGTTGTGTTTGCTATTATCTAACACCCAAACAACAACATCTACGGAAAACCAGGAGCATTGTTGAATTGGTGCCAAACTAAACAGACACAAAACACTACGATACATCCCCCTTGCATAATATAGTGTTCGTGGTGTTGATGTTGAAGATGAGAAATTTAAGGAAACTGTGCACTATATACCACGAAAATTCCAAGTCTATAGTGTTTGTGATATTGATATAGAAGGTAAACCATTTAA